>NW_022753229.1:159298-231172 GCF_011630105.1 Anneissia japonica
CGCACACCTCAGGATGAAACAGCCTACACACCTGACCACCTAATTTTAATATAAAAATATTCCGCCAAGCCAACTAGCAACTTCTAAAATAGCAAGATCAAAGTTCACAGTAGTATCTCTTGTTCACAACAGTTATTTGCATATGATATTCAGGCTCCTGAGCCCCCTCTTCAATTTTGCATTATCTGTCGGTGGGAAAACTAACAACCATATAATATATAAGATGTTATACCAGCCATAAATCCTTCAATAGCTTAATTGTAAAATATTACATTTGTATTATTTTTAATGTATTTCAGGTATTAACTCTATGCAAAACTCCCAACACAAGATCAAACAGATGTGAGAAAATTGCTAGTAATAACAGGAAAAAAAATCTTACAAATCTTTAAATTTTGGAATAGCTTATGAATAAAAATAATGCGAATACGATAATAAAGGTGCCCCTCCTGGCACAATAATTAATACATCAAAACAGAATTGCTGAAACATATATATAATTAGTACAAGTTTGTTTTTTTTTTAATCCAGCCCATCAGTGTGCAATACCACATAAAACAAATCAACATTTCAAAATTTTCATTGTGCATTCCCTATGGTACATCCACATTAACATAGGCCTACATACCAGGTGAACAGTATACAGCATACAGTGTATCTTTTAACAATATGCTAATCAGCAAATTAGCATACAAAACAACACTTCAGTACTGCAAAAAATTATAGTTTCATCAATAGAAAGATAATTTTGCTGTTTAGCTGTACTTACAATTTGGTAACTACTAATTTATTTACTATCTATTTTGTGTCATCCACATTCAATTTTGTTTGTTGACGATTACTGCTTCCTCCTTTGCTTAGGAGCTTACATATGCATAATAAGATAGCGAGCCAAAAAACCTCAACATTTTCAGAGCATAGGGTAAAAGGCAGAACATCTGCCCATTTTTAGTACTACTACTACTCTTCATAAAATGGAGTTAGATGAAAAAACATTAATAGCATGACAACAGGCTGTGACATCGAATGGTAATGTTTATATACTTGAGTTATATTACCTTTCGTGCATTTAGCTTTTAAATCTCTTACCAAACATTTTTAGGCCGAGAGCTTGGATAAATGTTCAGATGTATAAATATTCAAAGGATCTAACAGAAACACCTGGCCATGTGCAACACGAACACCTGGCCATGTGTCCTCCAGAACACCTGGAACTGTGCCCACAAGAACACCTGGCTATGCATACACAAGAACATGAACATCACATCTTGAAAAGTGAATTAGAACACTCTTATGTCCTTTCAATCAATGCTAAATCTTTGTGCCCTTAGGGGTATGGGGGCTCTTTTCCTGATGTATGTTTTTGTCGGGAGGTACGAATGCAATGTCAGAGGCAACAAAGTCTTGTACATAGTTCTCTGGTATAAGCCCTGTTCTGCCATTTTCAGTTGTTCCCAACAGCCATCCTGGTTCTTTTGAAGAATGGACTAAATGATAAAAAAAAAAAAAAAAAAAAAAAAAAAGATATGAAAATAATCTCTTAAGTAATTAATGTTTAAAAAATACTAACATGTATAGAATTGGTGTACATTAGTACCCTATATTATATTTATATTCCACTATACATCAGGTAATATGTTTGCATCCCATGTATTTTTCTTATGTACTGAGTGTTAAATTACTTTAAAATATGCTATAAACTATAGATAGAAAACTAAGCATTATCGATTACTTGCAATTATTAATTTCTAATCTACCTATTAAACAAAAATATAATTTTTTCTTTTTTATTCATTTATTTTATTTCAATTTCTAAGCCAACTGTAAAAGAAATTCACGACTTACAGCAGAGTAAATAATAATGACTGAAAAGTAATATGTGGACATAATTGTACTGAAAAATTATCGCCGATTCTTGTAAATAAAAAGTGACAACTTACCATTAAAAATGACTTGATTTGGGTTAAATGACAATTCAGATTCATTCTCTGCCTCACAAGCGTACAAAGTCCTGACACAGCGCCCCCTATTGATAAGAAACATTCACATATCAAGTCTCAGCTGAGAAGAATAGAATGCAGGCATTATTTACATGCAGTTAACAAAGTGCCATTCAATATTAAAAACAAATTAACATAATTGCTGTTGTATTTCAAAACAAAAGTCCTTAGCTAAAAAGATTATTAGCACAAAAAAAAACTGCTGTGATTAAAAAACAGAAAATTAAAATGCTCGGCCATGTTTAAAGTATACAATTTCTGAAATTGGTCTTTTCTATCTTTTTTTTTTCTTTTTAAGAAATGAGCACAGACACATTCTAAGAATTAATTTTGCAATGCTTGTTATTGATGAACTAAGCTTATATTAGTAGATATAGGAATGACAACAAGGGACATCTCAAGAGTTCTCCTATAAATGCATGTACGAGATGAGCATGTATGAGAATGTGAGCCATGAGCAGGAGCATGTGTGACCTTGTATACGAATGTCCAAGCCATGAGCAAGAGTATGCACATGTATGAAGAAGTCATTAGAACAGCATGTGTGAGCATGTATGAGAATGTCCGAGCCATGAGCAAGAGTATGAGCATGTATGAGAATGTCCATGCCATGAACAAGAGCATGTATAAGCATGTATGAGAATGTCCGGATCATGTACATTTATGAATTTCCAAGTCATGAGCAAGAGCATGAACATATTTGAGTCATGAGCAACAGCATGTGCGAGCATGTACAAGAATGTCCGAGCAATGAGCAAGAGTGTATATGAGAATATCTGAACCATGAGAATGTGTGAGCATGTATGAGAATGTCCAAGCCATAAGCAAGAGCATGATGTGAGCATGTATGAGAATATCCGAGAGCCATGAACACAGGAGAGTAGAAATGATGGGTACAAGTATGAGAATGATTGAGTGTATGATTCATAAAGTCATGAGCATGTATGAGAATGTCCAAGCCATAAGCAAGAGCATGGAGTGAGCATGTATGAGAATATCCGAGAGCCATGAACACAGGAGAGTAGAATTGACGGGTGCAAGTATGAGAATGATTGAGTGTATGATTCATAAAGTCATGAGCACGTATGAGAATGACACGAGATTAGTGTGCAGTTCTGACAAGATAAATAACTGAGTGATTGAACAGATAAATGAATGCAAGAATGAATGAGTGTTGATTGGATAATCAATTCACTGAATAAACGTCAGAAGCATCCAAACAACGATAATAATTACAACAATTAAATTAATCAATAATTCAACAAATCAGTAACTGATTGATTGATTATCAGTCATTAATGTTGATTCATTTTAAATGGTAAACTGGGTGCTAAAAGTATTCATTTTTCTGAAAATGAAGCTTGAAAAGTGGCTTTTTGATACATCATAAGGTTTTCTAGTATCCTCTTCATAAAAGGAAAAAAATTGTGCCAAAAAAAACGAAGATAGGTTTTAAAATTTTAGCTTGATCAGGATCGGAAAACATACATTTTTTTTTTTAAATTTTAGATTTATATTTTTTTGATAGGTACTTTTCTTTGTTGCCGTGTTACTGATGGCAATTTCCATGGTACTGATAGAAAATTGAAAGTTTTGTTAAATATTCTGTTGCATTTTCTGTATTTTTATAGAGTACTTTTAAATCTTATTATTCTCATTGTTATTTATAGTAGTTTCCATGGTAATGATAGTTGTTGACATTGCACTGTTAGCTGTTACCATGGTTGCAGAATGAAATGCAGTGTTTTTTTTTAATTTCTCCATGCAAACAGAAGGTGACTTCTTGAGATGTGCCTTTTGTGGGATGCAAAATGTTATAAGATTCTTATTATGGGATATTTTGGTTACCAATGTGTCTGTCTCCTCAAACAATCACACGGGGCGCTGCAAATACAAAATACCAAATAAGGAATGATGAAATAAGCCTTCAATATCATAAGCTTATTATTATATTAAATTATATTATTATACATTAGGCCAAATAAAATAAATTGTTTGTTTGACATATTTTTAAACGATAAATAGGGGTGGGTGGAAAAAGTTATTTTTTAAATTTTATCTTTTATTTTTTTGTAATACTCATCAGATGGAATAAAAATAACCCACAGAGGCCTAGAATTGCAATATCTTACATCAGACAACAATTTTAGACTAATTTGTAGGGCATCTGGCAAAAAATAAAGATAAATTCACTCACATTTTTTTTAATTTGTAAAGAAAAAAGCTAAAAAAATCCCTTTTTTGAAGTTTTTTTGTTTTCCGCCCCTATTCTTTCAGTGAGTTAGGGGCGGGTGGAGGAGGGCAAACAAACAATTTTTTGTTTGGCCTTATGATGTTATGTTACTATTACATAATTTCAAAACCATAACAATCAAAAGGCAGTCAAAATAAACAAGGCAGTGGCTATTGTTAGACCAATATTAAACAAATTAATTTCTGATTGGATGTTATTGTTCATATACATTGGATTAAGACAATAATATCCAATCAGAATTAGGAACAGTAGCCACTTTAAATTAAAAAAAACCTCAAGCTAATCATCTTATTATATTTTAAAAGATGATGGTGCAAATAAAAAAATATATATACTGTATATATTTTTGTTATATTTTGAAATCTGAGATGGTCAAACTCCTACTAGAAAATGAGTCTTGTTGCACCAAATACCAAAATGAGATTTCAGTCATCATTTATTTAATTTAAATGGTATAGATAGTACACATCTAAAAGTTGAGATTTATTGGTTCATACATATAAACACAGAATAAAGACAAGATACTATTCTTCTATTAATATTTACTGACTTATAAATAAATATTTAAGCTTTCATTTTTTTATGCATAATAAAGAAGATATATAATGTGGTGAAATAAATAAAGCATTTAACTGATTTTGTTTGCATATGAAGTTACTACAATAATAAATAGATGGTAAAACTATAAATATTTAAACATTAAACTCATATCTTTGTAAAATGAAGGCTTCAAGATTTAAGACAAAATTTAATGCAAAACAAATGGATGTCTTGATATATACAATCAGTAAATATTCATATATAAGAAAA
The DNA here is from genome assembly GCF_011630105.1 of Anneissia japonica. Lineage (NCBI taxonomy): Eukaryota > Metazoa > Echinodermata > Crinoidea > Comatulida > Comatulidae > Anneissia > Anneissia japonica. The sequence goes on from NW_022753229.1 coordinate 164,363, forward strand.
GAAATACATTAAAATAAAAGTCACTATAATAACATAGATTGTGAAACTTGTAAATGTTGAACGGATGCTGTACTTCTTAAAATTCAGGTCCCAATTTTCTTTTTTGTAACTTTGACAAGAGGTGCAACATGACTCATTTTGCAGTGGAGGGTTGTCATATTTACATATATTATGTATAGGCCTAGGATGACAAATATTGAAATATTGCATTATGATATGAACCTAAGCAATATCCAATGTATGAAATTCAAATATATTTGAATATGTTTACAATTTATGACTGAGTAAATGGAATTAATGCAGTAATATCAAAGACACATTGTTAGAAGCAAAATATTTATATACAGCATTCTAATATATATATATTTTTTTTAAAAGACACTCTGCCTAAAAAAATTCCTGTCAAATTTGTATATACAGTAAAAAAGTACTAGCTATAGTGAAGTAAGAGGTATTTGTATTAAAACAAAATTTAACCTCCCAATAATAAGCCCAATATGAGTTTATGCATATATTTAGCTTATAAAGCATAAAGGGTTCCAAGATATTTTCCAAAATTTAATTTCATAAAAATATTTATATAGCACTTTATCAAAAAACGTGTGAGTTACTTAATGGGTTTTAGAAAAAAACATTTAATCTACACAACCTACTCTTGTTAATTAGTAAAAAGTAACTTGCAATATTAATTGTGAATTGTTTAAAAGACAACTCACTGTCTGTTATTAATATTATTTGTTATTATAGATTTTGAAAGACCAACATCCGGTCGAGAAACTCTGTTACAGCGACTGGTAATTCTATGAAGCTTACATCAAACATAGGCATGCAAATGTTATATACATTTAACACACAATTAATAGACATAATACATATAAAGTACTGTACTTTCATATTTGTGAATATTAGTAAAACTAAGAATCACCCCCTCCTCTTCATCACCTCTCCTCTTCTTTACCTTTACCCCTTCTTCTTACAAACTAGTATTATCCCACACTAGGAAAAAACCCATCCTTTAAATTTTGAGTAATTTAAATGCAAAAAAATTGGTAATCATTTCCAAAGTTCAGTGATTTGGAATTTAAATTCTACAATAACAGATCATCATAAAAATCAAATCTAAAAATCAAAATCAAAATCCTTATGATGTATTAGGTGGACTGCATGCTTGGGTAGGGTTGCTAAGTAACAAATGGGTTGCTAAGTAACAAATGGGTGTCACACAGCTTGTGATGTCAGTGAGGTGGTCCCCATACCAAAACCTATGACCCACACATTAACTGTGAATTTTCATGGTTCATGATCTATAATCATTTCCTTACTTGCCTTAATAAGTCTAGATTCCAAGTGTATTAATGCTGTCATTCTATCCACTAAACCCCAATGATTATGTAGGACTTTTTTAAAACTTGTTTTAGTAAACACTGGGCTTATTCAACTATTTCTTTGACTACGATTTTTCATTTAGTATTATTTTCATTCGCATGTTTTGTAAAATAGATTTGTTGACAACGAAAATTAACGTAAATCAGAGTATGTTAATCAGTGTTAAATTATCCACGTGACCAAAACAAACATAGCCGATTGGTCAGATTAAGCAACAACATTTGCGTTAATATAATTTAGATTGATTTTCAGAAATAAAAATTAAAATATTTACCCACATGAAGTCAAAAAATAATTGTAGGCTAACAGAATTAAAAAACGGGATGAAAAAAGTTTTTACGAAAAACCCATACTGCCACAATCCAAAGCAACCTTGATTGCACAGTGTGTATCGCGGTAACTATGCAGCCATTTTGTTTTGTCGAGTATTTACCAGTTTTCAACTGGTCATCTTCGTTAAGAAGGATTTTACCACTGCGCAGATGGGCGTGGTTTAACAAAAAACGACAAGTCGAAAACAACCATTGTTTTAGACAAACCTTCAGAGAATGGAAAAATATATAATTTTCTGTGTGGTTAAAAAGTAACTGAGGGCATGCTCAGAATGTGATGTCAAAAAAATGTACAATATTCATTAAAAGTGATAAATGTTTAATTTGTATTTAATTGTGAGGAAAAATAATAATTTCTATCACGAGATATCACGGCTGTGGTAGATGGATAAAAATAAAGAAAAACAAAATTTTAAATTTCAAATTTTTCACTGCGGCAGGTATGCGCTGACAGGCAAAAATTAATTAATTAATTAATTAATTAAATTTTATTGAATTAATCATTATCAGCTTGAGACTGGTTCACAAAACAAGGTATAACAAAGTCTCACTTTATTAAAAATGGTACTAGCCGTCCAATTCTCCTAAATATTGATATAATATGGGAAAATCGTTATTTACAATAATAGTACTAGTTATCCAAAACCCATATGTTCCAGTTTCTAAACATTATGCAAAAAATGGTACAAGTAGACCAACTTATAATACATATGTCACCAGCATTGGTGTACACCACATTATTTGTTTCCTTAATGAGCCTACAACAAATGCAACATGCACTTTTATGATTTTTTATGCTTCAATGGAAATATGGAACATGAGACAACACACTAGGCAACAATCACAACACACTCACATGACGAACGAACAAATGCGAAGATGAGGCATGCGAAAGTCCAACGAACGGGCGCAAAAAAAAAAGCAAACATGTAATGCCACAACAAACAAACCTTCTGTTTCTATTGGTAGCATTGCCACGAAGTGCGACAGGGTTCGTATTACTCCTCGGATGTGGAAATCTACCATCCCTGTTACTTCTGCGAAAGGACATTTGTATAGTGTGCATTTTATACTCAAATGAAGATAAAAACGATGGTGTCTAGCAAGACTTTAAAACGAAAAGATTATATTAGTAAGCTCTGTCCATAACTGTTGTATTCTAGGCCCATATATAGTCATGATGTGCCTATATATGGTCATGATGTGATGTCATATTTAGGCATGTCACATGTTTTTTGTAATAAAATTTTATAGCCTGGACAGGGCTTAATAAGAAAAAAAAGGTTGTGAATAAAAGAAACGAAAATGAACAAAAGAATTAAAAGAAAATAGTAAACATAAAACAATCAAACTTAGAAAATCTTTCAATACAACACTAATTCTTTCATTCATCTATATTTCAAACATGCACACATACAAAGATACAGTAAACACCTGCTTAAGAGCCTGGTAGATTAAGAACCTACTGGCTGTAACTTGAAAACATTTAGCTTGAAATTTAAAATAGTATAATAATAATAGTATTAACTGAAAAAATGTTTAAACATTTTCTGCAACTAACTTGTATATCAGTATTTCATAAATAAAAGCATTGTTTTAAATTAACTTTGTAACCTACATTTAACCTAATAATATTAAAAAACTTATCTTCAGATGGGAAGGTTTCTTTTTTGAAGAAATTACAAATCTTTCTAATTTTATAAAATAATATGATATTGATATATCAATTTTTGTACATTCAATGGTAAAAAAAGATAATCATTATCATTATATATTAGAAAATATAGAAAATACACGAGGATTTATACAATACACTATGGCAATTACTGTAATGTATACAATAGACCTTACTGAAACCCAATTTCAAAAGACAGGTTTAGAAAGTAAATTAGAGATAAACAGAAGTTCAAATTTTGTGTGATAATGTACCTATCTTAGAAATACCTGATTATAAAATAGTCTTTTCATATCTGTTAGAAATCAATAAAAATCTGATCAAAGATTGTTTAATATCTATCAGATAAATTTAGTGTATTCTCAGCTAAGCCCAAAATGTGTTATGTACAGACACTATTAAATCGTAAGCTGTAAAATAATTACGAACATGTTATTTGTGTATAAAACATATCAAGCTTTACTTACAGGGGTGAAGGGTTACCGCTGGCAGGCTTGCTACTGGGTGGCATGGAAGGTGAGCCACCTACCGATGCATTGGTACTTGACCCCGAAGTAGATGTGCTTCCATTGCCGAAGTTGGTAATGCCCCCTCCTCCTTGACCTTTTGTTCTCACCTGCTGCAGGTCTTGAGTCTCTCTGTGAGAATGAATTCAGCAGTGAGCACATCAATTTTAAGTCATATGCTTCAAAGGAGGATGGCCCAGTATATTATTTTTTTCCACTTTAATATGTGGAATGTAAAAGATGCAATGTTGATTAAAAAGAGATAATAATACGATGATAGTGGAGGGGCATGACAATGATGAAGATAATAACGATGTTGATTATAGCTGCGATGTTGATGCTGATAGTGGAAATGGTCTGAGACTACAACAAAGATTGGAAAAATAGGTGGCAGTAATCACAAGAAGTGGTGATGGTTGTGGTAACAATGGCAATATTGTTTATAAAGATGGTAATAAGGATGTTGACTCTCGTCAGCCATCTATCAGGTGGGTAAGAAGTTCAGAATTGGAATAAGAAAAAGAAGAAAAAATTGGACATCCAGCAGTAAAATTGACATGCTTCAAATCTAACATTATTTTTCATTAAATCTATGAATGCAATTTGAACAATATTTTACTAACATACATGCAGTAGACATTCGTTTACACAAAAATCAGACACTTTAAAGTGCAGTTAAATAAATCTATGTTACACATGCCATTAACAACATATGACTCAATACAGCATTGAAACTGTCAAAACAATGAGTCACTACAGCACATGGAGATATCAAACATAGCTGAACATGAAATGCATATAACCAAGAATACTCTTTATTGAAATACTTTCAATTTAAATCTAAATTGATGACTGAAAAAAAAGGTCTTAATTCTTAGGAAGGAGATGGCTTTCAAATTAATTAATACATCTAAATATTGTACAGAAAAAGACAACACTTATACAGTATTAGCAAAAGATATATTTTGTGAAAAAAAAAATAAAATTCAGATATAAGAAGGAAAAAAGGTAAAGTCATATTACACATCTATAAGAGAGAATACATAAAATACAGACTCCAAATTTAATTATATCACAGAATTGAATGTAAATATTCAATTTCTGCTAATTTCTAAAGGATTACAATTTATGGTATTACTATGTCGGTATAATATCAGGCTGTTTTATTCATAAAGATACAGAAGATCACAATAATCAAAATAGGAATCAGAAATAGAAAGGGACAACACCGTATTTTTTTTTTTATCATGCTAGCATTCAATACAGCTAAGAGCAAACGACTCTAGCATTTACGACAGAAAAGAGCAGCCAACTGATTGTTCTAAACAATGAGGAGCAGACAACTTTAGAATTCAGAATAATGAAGAGCAGACGCTTCCAGCATTCAGACGACTCTAGTCCTTAGGATAGCCAGAAGCAAACAACTCAGAAATTAAAGATGGCCAGTACTGAAGAGCTAGCTATCTGGGTAGTGTACTGCAGAAAACTGACACTAAGTAGCATAAGAGCTTAGAATTATGAGCAATGACTGTAATAGCATCGAATATTTAAGGCATAAAATTTAGGAACATTTTATATTAAAAATGTATGTAGTCCATCATTTAATGTTTATAAAATCTATTAAAGCAAAAAAGAAATTATCCAAGAGGAATATTCTTCAATGACTTGTTCCTTTATAAATACATCTATAAATATACCACAATATAATCCAAACACCATTATTCATAATGTACCTTCTCTATACACTTTTGAGGCACAACAACTGCCACTATCGCATATTTGGGGCACACAATTCTATTACCTGAACTACATTGGTATTGGTATTACCAAGTATTGTAAATATCAAAAAAAAATATTTCTCTCAAATTTTCTTGTAAATTTTTAAAACTTCTCAATGGTTAATCCACCATTAATAAATCTTTATAGAAACTTGGGCGCAGGCATCTTTTCTTCCGAATCTATTGACTATTAAGACGAAATCATTACAGCATAATAGCAAATAATAGCAAGGTTGTTGAGCAAGTAAAGCAAACTAATAAGGGTGCCAGATTCGGAAGAGGCCTAAGAGAATCTCCAGTGGAAGTCCTAGTCATATAGGAGGGTTAAGAGCATATGGTCCCCCATCCACTTCCTGTGTACTGAACCCTCTCCATCCTCTGTTGACTTTTACAATTATAGAGGGAAGTTCTATTCTTCTCTGTAGTGGGCCCTAACCTGTTTTTTAACATGGGTCTGCTACAATCCTAGTAGTGGAAACTCCCTCTGCATTAGAGCTTCTCCACCTTAGTAGTGGGACTGGCACATGTGGCGGCCCCTCTCCCCTTACTCACTGTAAAAAATGTGCAATTTTTTTGGTGAAGGAGTGTTACTGAGTGAATTAGTTAAAGTGAATGGTTTATGCGTTTTTTAAAAAGGGGAAAATATTGCCCCCGTGTGATCAGTTATTACGTATCATCGCAATGAATAAGCAACCGACCTCTGTTGTTTTTTCCAAAAGCTCAGGGTTGATGAGAAAGGTCGTACACCTACTAAGTTGCTCGCTGGTGGATGCAACGCACTAGAGAAGAGCAGAGACACAGTTAGAAAGCAAAGATGATACACAAGTATTAATGTGAATACAATATATTTTGATTGGTTTATCCTTATCCAATAGGATAGTCTGGATGGCTTAGTTTCATATGACAAATACATATGATTTGCCTAATAGATGTGATATGATATCATAATGGCCATCTAAAGATATGATATATGATATGATATATCCATATTTAAATGTGATATAATACCGTAACACCAATATATGGGGATGTGGTATGACATCCTCATGCCCATATTTAGGTGTCATATAACATAACACCCATATATGGGTATGGTATGACACTGTCATGCCCATATTTAGGTATGATATATCATCATAACAGCAATATATATATGGGCGTGGTATGACATCATCATACCCATATTTGAATGTGAAGACACCATTCATACGCACATACAGGCAAATCATAGATTCTTGTTGCATAAAACCTGCAATACTGGATGGCAATGGAATTAATAATGCAATGTTTGTTTAAACCAATTAATTTTTAAAGTCTTTTAATTCTATGAATCTTTGATTGCATAGACATTGGTATATTGCAGTGACTGTTTAATTATTAAACAATTCAACGAATAACACAAAAACTTTATTTTCATTCAGATAATATTATTAAATTATTGAACACTATGAATTTTATGCAAACAATGGTCAATCTATTTTAATGGGGGCCACTTAAAATATATATAGAATATTAAAAAAAATATTTTTCAAATGCTGTTCTGAGTAATTATTCAATAACTACATATGGAGCTATTTATACTGGCTGGATGTGGAGAATAACAATTCAACAACAGTCCAGCATGAAATTTGTAAGAAATGAAATGAAAGAATCCGCAAAACAAATGTGCATGTTATTTATTATGATGGAGATTAATATGTTAGTTACTTCTCCCAATATTTCTCTGATGAAAATTGTTTCAAAATAAAAAGTCTATAAAACAGATTAAATGGCATTCTGTGAGATCAAATTAAATTAGGAAAATAAATAAAACAATATTTTAAACAATAACATAAACTATACTTAAAATAAAATTTAAGGAAGGCATAACTTGCTCATTTATTTTTGAAGTATGCTGGGATTGAAAACACAGAATGCTGTTCAGAAACAATGTTCCACCAACTGTGTGTGAGAATTGCAAAGTTTTTTTTGTAGCACCATTCTTTCTCACTCTTGTGAGCAAGAAAAAAAAATGTCCACAAGCTAACTCATATAAAAGCTAATTTCAAAATAAAGGAAAATTTTGTTAGGCATATGTTTTCTAATGTATTAAAGTAGGATCCACTGAGAGAGTCTTTATGGCATAGAACAGCCAAAATTGTGCTTTTTAGACTATAATATTAGCATCTGAAAATCGAAATAACATTATTTAGAGAGGCAAATTACTACTTTTGGTATTTTACCACTGTATCACTATGGCAGAAGTACTAAGATGTACAGTATTTAAAAAACCTCCCTTCTTCGAACCTCCACTAAGGTGCAACATGAAATATGACTGGATGTTTGTATTTGTTGCTTAGCCTCATGGCATGATCTATCCATTATAGCACCCAAACAGTAATCAGATGGTCTTCAGTTCAAATCTGGACAATATAATTAAAATTTGTGTGAAGAAAATTTCTTTTCATATTTGATTAACATGAACACAACCAAGAAACAATGTTTTGCTTTTTCAAAAAAATGTTACGAAAAAAAATATATAGTGTTAGTTGATAGTATTGTATAAATATGGTATGTTGAAGTTAGTTCATCTTATTATTAGTAGAGCGCAGAAAATAAACTGTGGCAAAGTAAAGGAATTAACAGGCAAACAGAAACAATACCAATTGTATAACATACAGACATGTACCTGTCTGTTGTATTGGTACAAACTCAGAAAAAAATCATCATCATAACACTTGTTTGTGTATGAAAGTACCTTTCTATGATCTTGACAACAAGGGATAGAAGACTACTAAAAACGTTACAGCTATATCATTTCATTCTCTCTATTTCTAACACCAATGTTCCACAATACTACTCAATAAACAACCACATCTACCATCAATGATTTCAAAGAATCATAACTGAAAAATCATCACTTATGCTGATTTTTGTCACCAAACCAGATCTTAGGTATAATGTAAATCATTGTCTTGTCACTATTTTTGATTATTGATAAAAGAGATGAACAAAACAAAACATGAAAGTAAATGTAGTAAGCATTCCCTATGATGGAGGAACACCATGATTATCATGCAATCTCCCATAGGTACACACCACATGGAAGAAGGGGGTGGGGAATTACATCTTCCTTCAGTACACAGTCAGCAACCAAATGTATTTGTGTATGTTACAAATTATTAACCATGGAAAAGTTCAATAAGCCAATTCATGATTTGAACAGCACATATCCAGTGATATACATGGTTGATACTCGATACGGTCATGCGCAGTTCAAACTAAGAAACTGGCTTATGGAATAAGACAGGCAAGTTGACAAAGCCACTATTTATAACTTTAAAGTTGTTGTAAAAAAGAAATATTAGATGGATGGATGGATAGATGGACAAGTAGATGGGTGGGTGGGTGGATGGATTGATGGATGGATGTATAGATGGAAGTATTGATGGATGGATGGAAAGATGGAAGCATTGATGGATGGGTGGATGGATGAATAGATAATGGATGGATGGATGGATGGATGGACAAGTAGATGGGTGGGTGGATCGATGGATCGATGGATGGATAGATGGAAGTATTGATGGATGGATGGAAAGATGGAAGCATTGATGGATGGGTGGATGGATGAATAGATAATGGATGGATGGATGGACAGATCAATGAATGGATGGACGGACGGATGGATGGATGGATGGACAGATGGCAGGATAAATGGATGCATGAATGGATGGATAGTTGGAAGGGTCAATGCATGGATGGATGGATGGATGGATGAATAGGAAGAGGAATTGGTAGGTGGGTAAGTGGATGGATGAATGATAGATAAATGGATGATTGAATGATGAATAATAAATGAATGACTGGATAGATCATTGTATAATCTATGGTGGGTGGATGGATGGATTGACAGATATAGATTAACAGTGTCACTGACAGAAGTACCTGGTATGCCATCATGCCTACTTATTCTCACTTTCCTTATCCATGGTCAACACACAATTGAACAAAGTTTTTTTTAAAATCAAGATGCAACTCAACAGGTCAAAGATGAGCTAACATTTAAGAACAAGGCATGTAGTAACATCATCAACTAAACAACAATATGTAGAGGGTAAGGTAGACACAGCAATTTAAACAGGATTATGAAATGTTGAAATGATGCAAGCACACTCCCTTTGGTTTTTTTTATCATTCATGATTACATGCCTTTACTTACGTTTCATCCGTTGTCGCTAGTGGTGGTTGACTGCTTGTGCGGCCTAATAATGAAGGAAATATAACATACCGATGTTAATTGGTTTCAATTATTTATGACAAATGATTTTCCAATATGGGAGAGGAGAGGATTGGATAGGAAGGAGAATTTTTATTAGAGGTAATCTAGATATGAGAGAATGGGTAAGAAAAATGGTGTTCAATGTGAGAATTGGGTATCGGAAAGGAAACAGAGCAATATGACAGAGCAATGGGGTATGGTATGGGATGCCATGGGGTATAGGATGTTGGAATGAGGGAGTGATCTACCAATATATAACATGATCAAACTTTAATAAATTTCTTGTGCATACACTCACAACAAACATACATTTTGGGGAAAATATCTCAAAAACCGAAAAAAAAAAATGAATTGAAATTAATTTCTAAGAATAATGGACTTCATAAAAGGATAATAGTATTAAAATGAAAATCAAAACTTAAAAATAAAAAATATGTTGAACACAAATAGTATATCCATAGACCTATTAATAAGTCCATGGTATGCATCAAGAAAAAAAAATTAAATTAGGATGCCACAGAAAATAAATTAAATATAAATCATAAATTATTTAAAGGATGAGGATTAAATATATGAACACACTAAACAATCATCAAAACATTTTTTAAGCATTCACATAACACAAACATACACACCCCTCACAACTCCCCACCCAGTCAACCAATCCCAAGAACAGTCAAACTCTGTATGAGCTTCTTGATATACAGTATGTATACTATATTAAATTATGTAAATTTATATAATATATATAATATATAAATTATGTTATATTAATTTCTGTTTTCATGCTATTGTAGAAAATAACAATAAAGTACATAGTAAGTGCTTTCTAATAGTCACAACTGCACAAGTCAGAAGTCAAGTCACAAAATATTACAGTATTATGGTTATACAATCTCCTAAACTTTTATAAAAATTGACAGTTTTTGCTGATCATTAACAACCTCTGATAACTGTTAATACACCTGCAAAATTACACCATTATTTGTTCTGTATGTTTATGTGAACTTTGAACTTTGACATAGAGATATGCAGCTGTGACTACAAAATTCCTTATCATACAACTATGAAAAATAATAGTATTCCAAATTCTGGACACTCACACACACACACACACCAACATAATATTTCAATGAATAAATCATCAACAATTGGATACATTATAGATGACAAGTTCCCACATATAAGAAAGATTCATAAACCAAATCATAGTATACACATATGAAACATCACATTTATATGCACATACATGATTTCATACACATAACATAAACTATATATGTTACCATGAACAGTAAATATAAAAAGTACATATAAATAGTATATATACGCATATTTGAAATTGGTACACAAAAAGAAAAAAGAAATGTACTAACGTTTCCGAAGTGTTTTTTCAGAAGGAACTTAAGGAATGCAAGGAAGAAAGTAGAAAACAAGTAAGATATCGATAACACCAAACATTACTCATTCAAATGCAATACTTTTCTACACTTTGAATGACGTAGCAACTGACCTAAAAAACAGCAGATTAAACTAATGCAGTATTTGTGTTTCCATGGCTAGCCTCAATTTTCTTTTTAAAGTTCAAAGCACAGAAATATATAAAATTGAAAAAAAATGGAGGCAACATTCTATGATGTATTACACAAGTGTCTCTTTGTTGGCAATCAAAGCTCCATTTGATGTGTGGTACTGGTTCTTGTACTGGTATGTGCATTTATAATGCACCTCTTCCTTGAGGTTATAAAGCGCAATTCTTTTCCCTGGTCATTGGGTCCACATGCTTTAAGTGCTGCTCCTGGTAATCAGCTCAGGAGCAGGCAACCCCACCAGGTACCCATTTATACTCCTGGGTGGAGAGAAGCAATGCAGATATAAGTGCCTTGCTCGAGTACAGAAGTAAAATGCATAGTGAGGTATTGAAACCCTGACCTCGAATTTTTGTAAACAAAATCATTCCCACTGTGAGCAAACAGTGACTGCTTGTGCAATAACATAGAACGTTAGCCACGAAATGCATTCTCTTTTTCCTCCCGTCTACGTTTAGGCTAACGCAACTAATTTTTATCAGTTTCAAAAAAATATTGAATTATTGAAATACATAACCAAATAATTGTTAGTTTTTTTTGTTTTTTTTTTCTTATTAAGCACATGGTGTTTGCAATGACGATGTAAAAATTCACAACACTTTTAACATATCCAAATCTGGGCACTCGCTGCATCGTCCGACTGTAAGCAGATGAAACCAACTCCACTTTCTGTGCGCGTTAGATGAGGCTACGCTGTCTGCTGATTGTCGGTGGCAATCTGAACGGATCGTCATTAAAGCGACTGGTTGCACGCGGGTGGTTCTACATAGAACTGCATTAGCCAATGACAGTCAGGTGAAGCGAGTGGCCAGCTTACAATTTTACAGTTGACTATACATGAGGCTCGCCATTCCAAAAACCAGCGAACTAAATGTTAAACTGTGTAATTAACATACGAATGTGGCAGTATTGTATACTTTAGTACAGAGAAGCTGTAATACTTTTACTCATAACTTTGGCAATAGAAAGTCGATTCTAGTAATTGACCTACCATTTTTAAACCTTATAATGTGCAGAATATGGACATACAGTATTAAACAGTCAATTTTCTTGTTTTGGTCACCAAGGCTGGTTCTGGCATGGCTAGCCCTATATCTAGCATAATATTCTGTATGTGAGGTTATGTTGTTTGATGTCTTCCATTTGATGGCCAGTTCTGAGCGCTACACGCTTAGCTTATAGCTATTCTTACCAATTTCTGTTATCTTGTTTAGGTGTTCTCAAAATATAGAATTGATAGTATTGGAAGCTTAGCATATGAATTTAGGTCTTGCCAATTGATATTTATAATATCTCTTCCCTTCAACTATCTTCTCTTCTCCCACAAACAACAACCATTATGCTTTTTAATTTATTTATTTATCATACTGCCAATAAACTATTTTGTGGAAAAAACTATAGTCTTAATAAGCAGATATTAATATTAAATTTCAATAAAATTACAGAAAACATAAAGTGCTAACTGCTTAATAGTAACACAAACAAAAACATATATGTACAGTATAACAGATAAAAATTACAATGGTAATACTGTAGTGCATTACCATTGCCACATAAAACACAAAAACTATAGTATTTTCTGGGCTTGTTTATTACAAGAAAAACTGATGCAGAGGATGTGCGCTACTAAAGATTTCTACACCAAGACTTTTTTCTTGTTATTTTAATTTGATTATCTAATGTTGGTATGGTCTGGTTACCGTATCAAAATATTCATGTTTAATAATTCAAGCATTTTGCATATTTTGCATATGATGTCCCATTAGAGGACAACCGAGAAAGAAAACATTAGGATGAAACGCTGACACACATTCAACTGAAATTGAATACAGCAACAAGAAAAAAATGAAGGGATGATATTAAATCCAAAAGCCAAACTTTAAGTCAATTTCAAGTAAGAATGATGGTAACAAATACTATAGTATTGTTATTTTTTAATCAGAAAATGACACAAAACTAATTAAGTATAACCACTCATGAAAATATAGTATAACTCTTTGTCTAATGTAGGAGATTCCTATTCAAAAAATAATTTAAATTTGAATTAAGAACAAGTTAACACGAATAACATTCTGGTTACAGTTGCTTTATATTTTACTATGGGACACAACAGCAATATGTCTCTATGTGTATTGAGATAAGTTAAGATGATCAATTGAGGATAGTATAGATAGTATAACACCTGAGTCTTAAAATGCCAAACAAAACTTCACAGTACACAATTTGACAGCAAGAATACACAGAGAAAGAACATGCAAATCAACCTGAATCTAAACGAACAATCTCGCAAGAAGAACGCTTAGAGCGAGGCGAACGCTTCTCCGCTACAGGCGACTGCGGTGGCTGGTCTTGCGATGATCCTCCTATATGGACATAAGAAAAACGATTTTACCCCCAAAGCTTCATCAGAAAGGATAGATTAACTATTGATAACAAATCACGATCCAACAAACACGAAAAACAACAAGTACAAGCTGACATCAGGGAGGTAGGCAATAAGAGAAAATCAAAATAAATGTTAATCAAAATCAACAAATCTTAAAAATAATAAAACAAATGAATGTAAAAATTGAATGATAAAATAATGAATGAATATGGTGATCAATGACCTCTCACCTTTCGGAAGTGGATACCTTATTTGTGGGCGTACGGGATACAAGTAGTTGTGAGTCTGTGCATAGAAAGGGCCTGAGGAACATAGAAGCATGTCAAAGGTCATGTAACTAAGGACTAAATGAAAAATAATTGTGCAAAATGGTTGTAAAAAAAAAGAAAAGAACAGAAAGAAAGGAAAAAAGAAAAAGGAAAGAAATGAAATTTAAAAATGGTGAGAGGAGGGGACATTTAGAATAGCTTCATATCACCAGTATCCTTCTGCCTATAAAAACATTCACTATGGATAACATACAATATTTTGAAGCTCATTGTGGACACTACTCATTATGGACGGCTATATACAATACAATGTACTATAATACTGCAAGCACACACATCAAGGCGCATTAGTTTATTAGCTGTAATTCTAGCAAGGTTACAAGCATAAGCCATATACAGTAGTGTCATACCTGAACAGACACAAAGATATATATATATATATATAGTTGCTAAACAGACCAGCAAAAACCTAGACAAAAATACCAACAGTACCAACATAGGAATAACAAAGAATTAAGTGATAGAAAAGGGATTGTGTTAATAAAGGTGTTAACAATGTTAGATTACACTGGAAGGAAAATATTCAATTTTTTTCATAGAAGGATGCAACATGACGAGGAATATTTTACGAATTGGGAAGGGTTACTTGATAATTATGATTATAAATAATATCATACTTTGATGTTAACATATAAATTTACATACTTGAATACAATTTCTTTTTATATAACCTTTTTCATTGAATTCGTTTTCGCCTTTTAACAATTTGATCAGCTGTGCATTCCTATATCTTGTTTTGTCTTTTTGCTTGCCTACATATATAAGGGATTGAATGGATACGTTAAGCACTGATTAAACTTGTTTGACTTACACTGATGCAATTTGAAGTGAGTAGAACAGAGGACGATCGTTAGAAGTGACAGGGTGAGAAGTAGTTAGACAGGAAACTGAAGTAGTGAGACAGAACATGGAAGCAGCAAGATAGGAGAAGCATTAAAGAAGCATGACAAAGTACAAGTAGCAAAATAGGAAGTAGAAGTAGCAAGACATGAAGAAGCATTAAAAGACAAGAAATGGAAATAGCATGAGAGAAAGTACAAGTAGTAAAATAGGAAGTAGAAGTAGCAAGACATGAAGAAGCATTAAAAGACAAGAAATGGAAATAGCATGAGAGAAAGTACAAGTAGCAAAATAGGAAGTAGAAGTAGCAAGACATAAAGAAGCATTAAAAGACAAGAAATGGAAATAGCATGAGAAAAAGTACAAGTAGCAAAATAGGAAGTAGAAGTAGCAAGACATGAAGAAGCATTAAAAGACAAGAAATGGAAATAGCATGACAGAAAGTACAAGTAGCAAAATAGGAAGTAGAAGTAGCAAGACATGAAGAGGCATAAAGACAAGAAATGGAAATAGCATGAGAGAAAGTACAAGTAGCAAAATAGGAAGTAGAAGTAGCAAGACATAAAGAAGCATTAAAAGACAAGAAATGGAAATAGCATGACAGAAAGTACAAGTAGTAAAATAGGAAGTAGAAGTAGCAAGACATGAAGAAGCATTAAAAGACAAGAAATGGAAATAGCATGAGAGAAAGTACAAGTAGCAAAATAGGAAGTAGAAGTAGCAAGACATGAAGAAGCATTAAAAGACAAGGAATGGAAATAGCATGAGATAAAGTACAAGTAGCAAAATAGGAAGTAGAAGTAGCAAGACATGAAGAAGCATTAAAAGACAAGAAATGGAAATAGCATGGCAGAAAGTACAAGTAGCAAAATAGGAAGAGGGAATAGCAAGTCATAAAGAATCATTAGAAGACAAGAAGTCAAAGCAGTAACACAGAAAGTGAAAGTAGTACGACAGGAGCTAGAAGTGTAAATATAGTAAGTATAGAAGACATGAGATACGATGTAGAAGCAGTGAGATAGGAAGTAGAATTGGTGAGACAGGAACTAAAAGTCATGAGATAGGAAGTGAAAGCAGAGAAACAAAAGTAGAGGTACAGAGGTTAGTAATGAGTATTTGAGCAATATTTTTAAATACAAGTCAGATAGTAGTAAGTAGAGAGCATGTGTGCTGGATTCAACTTACAACACAATTTATTAGCAACAGGATGTTTATGAAGAAAAAAAAACATGCAAAAGACTATTAAAACTTGAAATATAATAGTAATGCTATATTATATTAAAATACTACTTTACTTCAATTTTATATTTCAAACTAGAGCCAAATACATTTTATAACTATAACATGCACTGAAGACAAAACTAATGATAACAAAGATAATGATGGCAAACATGAAAAAAATATTTATGAAGAATACTGGTGTTACACTATAGGAGAAAGCGCTTGAAAACTAGCTTTTAACCAGACAGTTACCATGGTAAGTGTGATACTTAGGGTACTTCCTCATCTGTATTGACCTCCAGAAAACTGTCGATCAAATTAACATTAAAGCAGCCAATCAAAGAATAGAACAGATTAAGTTAATTGAATGTATAGATATGAAATATATATGTAAATAGACATGAAGAGAAGCAAAGTTCTAAAAGTTCTTAGGTTAAAAACAATAAGAAAAATATATTTACTTTACTACACTTAAGTGTTGGTTTAGATAAAATTAAGAGAATAGCATTCAAATAAATATGCTAATCACTTAATAAATATTCAAAAGGTTCCAATAACTGTAGTTAAAGCAAGTGTTCTTTAGTGTATTAAATTGGTAGAATTCAAATAAATATGCTAATTAGATAATGACTAACTTTAAGGGAACAATAACCGTAGTTAAAGCAAGTGTTTCTTCAGTGCATTAAACAGGTAACATTTTAATAGTATGCTAATTACTTAATGACTATTCATAAGGGAACAATAACAGCTTAGTGTCCTAATGATTTCTAGATTTTTAACTTTTCAGTGTGGTAAATGATTAAGGAATTCCTAGAAGACAGAATTTCTTGATTTCCATCAGTTTATTTTTTGATTGACAGCTTTCAAATGGGTGGAATTCTTAGTTTATCATAAAATTAAAAACCAAGCAATATTATTATACTTTGAACCAAATGCATTTTTCAACAGTAAAGGACATAGTATTTTCACTTTACCGCTGTAGAACTTACCTTCAGAGAAATAAATAATCTTAATAAGTTTGTTATTAAATTTTTCTATTCAATGTTCATATTATTATTGACCATACAGGCGGCCTGTAAATCAAAATAATTTGATTAATCGGACATTTTATGATTTACAATGCTGTCCATAAAAAATGGTATTAAAATGCTAAAACAATCCTATTACAATATAATATTAAGTGATCCCATTTTGTACATTTCTTTTAAATTATATTATAATTTTCATATTCAAAAACTATTTTAAAATGTTGATAATTCAGACACCAACAAGAACAACACTGAGGAGAATAAGTCATAAAAATTTGGTATCCAAAAAGAAAAATGGTACGAGAAAGAAAAAACTGATACCAGACGAGACAAGGGCATGTGACAATCAGACAAGGGTCGTGAGATGAGAACATGTTACTCTTACCCGTACTTAAGGAATTGGAGCTCTTCTTATTTGAGGGCGGAGAAGAGTTGGAGGAATGAGTTGACAATGAAGAGCGTGAACTAATGGACTCGGTGCTACTGCTGGAGCTGTACAGTGGATCTGCGAACATGAGCGTGTTGAAATTCGTAAAAAAGAAAAACCTACTAACATTCGTGCACGTTACCTTGTACACATGTAGCATTTATGCACGTCACCCTATATAAATTATGCAGAAATTATACGTGCATTAGTGCGTACCATTAATGCACATCACTGCATAAAGTATGCACCATTTATGCATATTACTGTGCATAAAGTATGCATCATTTATGCATGTCACTGTGCATAGTACGCACCATTTATGCACGTCTCTGAATATTAGTACACACAATTTTATGCACATCCCTGTATTTTATACACATCATTTACGCACGTCACTGCATAAAGCAGGCAGCATTTATGTACCTCGCCAAGCATAAAGCATGCATCACTTATGCATGTGACCATGCCTATGGCATGCAGCATTTACGTGCATGTCAATGTGCATTAAGCACGCATCATTTCCACACATTATTTAATTGAATTAAAATGTTTACTTGATATACAACTCTGATAATAAGATCGGGGATGTTTGCAAAGGAAGAGTAATGAAGGGAGGGATGTAAAATGCTGGAATAGAGCAAATAGATATACAGTAGAAGACGGCATAAATATGGAAGGGAAGATAATAAGTAAGGTCAGTATGTGTCATTACGTTATGCAGCTAAAATGGGGAAGAGAAAATTAACCAATCAGAGGTCAGTCTTCCAACACCTGATACACAGTCTTAATATAAAGCAAAGCTAAACAGCAAAGATGAAATGCAATCCCATGCACGATTACATGTTACTCGAGATCATACAAAAGAAGCTATTAAAAAAAAAGGAAGAACCATATATAACATCAGAGAAGAACATGATTGGCTAAAACATATATGACAAGGATTATAACTGCCGGAGAAATATAAAACAATCATGATTGGTTAAGCAATTAAATATAATAACTGTGACTGGCCAAGTCATTTATGTTCCATACATTCGAAAATAGACAACAAAAATATTGTTTTACATTCTGGAATGTTTATTTAGAATATAAACCGACATTCAAAAAGCTAAGCATTAAAATGGACCTTTCCAAAATGTCAATCAAACTTAAAAAACTGACCAATAAGAGCAGTGCCAGGAATACTCGCGCGTCCAACAATCAGACGTTTTGTTCCACAAATGCATGTGTTGCATACGTTTTAACAGTCGCTTTGTGGGACCTACCAACAATATCCAAGGGGCGGGGCTTAGTTCAAAGGTTCATTATTTGTCCCTTTGCATACAAAACAACAATCTATGTTCTCAAATACTGGGGTAGTTGTTATTCATAAGAATTTGAACTTGTGACCTGAAGCATATTCGCCAACTACAGGATGGATTGTAAATTGCTTCAGAAATTTTGTTTCATCTTCTCTCACTCTAACAATTCTGGATTCACCTTTCTTCCAAAATCACACACACAGTGATGGATTCAAAGGTGGGGGGAGGAGAGGGTTGGCCAAAGCCGACGCAACTCCCCCTCCTAAATTTTGTACAATTGAAAAAAAAAAGTAAAATTATACTCAAATTTAGGACCGAAGAGTTCCATAATCATAAATTTTCTTACCTCAGCCCCAATCATGGTGGAGCTGAAGTTGTCTGGTCTCCCCATCTGTAAAGTCCCTCCCAGAGCCCCCTCTATTTCGAATTCCTGGATCCACCACTGACACATCTTTCCAAATCATGTTCAATAAACTACATGAATATGTATAAATAGATATGAATATTTATATCTGACATGATACTAGTAACTTTAGTATGGAGAGAGTAACTAGTGAAAAATAAAGATGATAGAGTAAGTTAATATTGATGGTGAATATCTCTGCATGAAAATAGAGCCTTACCATCAGAATACATCGGCTTGGGGCGCCCTCCTTTATTCTGTGGTATTATTGGGCTCTTCACGAACAAGCCTCTCTCCTGCAGCTGTGAATCAATCTCGTTCAACAGCTCCGATTGCAGCGAGTTGCTTCCTTCTTGCCGCCGCGGGGACTCGGATGTCGGCGGTAGGGATTTGGCCGTCTTGCGGAAATCTGACTGTTGGTCTTGGAATGTTGCGGAAGGCTGTGATGGAAGGCTACCGGTGTGCGGCCGAGGCGACCCTTGAGATAGCGCAGATTTGTTTACGAAGGTAACATCCTTTTCATCTGGTGAACTCTTGAAAATCTAAAAATAATTAAGAAACAATATGTTACATTAGAATCAATTACAAATATAATTAGATATCACTCTATGAATATATATTTTTAAAATAATATATAATTACTTTCTCATAGTTAGCAATGAGTATTTCCACGACAATGTTTGAGAATTTGATGTCCATAATAGCGGCCATGGTCTCTTCCTCAGGTCTCATCAGCGTCGGACCAAAACACACTCCTAAGTTGGATACAGTCATCTTGTTCTTCTCATGAAGTTCCGAAACCCTATAAATACCAAAAAAATTTAACTTTTTAAGATGAAAATCAAAGATTTGTGAGGTGTAATATGAAAATAGAATTGTTTCACTTCCTATACATCAATAACAGGATACGTTAAATATTAATATTACTTTTTTCCTGTGATGTCTGTGATTCTTGTTTGTTCCCTTCTGTTGTTCTTTTAAGTCACTGCACCATTAGCACTTTTTTGGAGATGTTTGCGCTATAAAAGTCGCTATTATTATTATTATTATTTGAGAACAACATATGTCCCCACTTGAATAGAAACCCAAGACTTTCCGATTACCGTTCCGATACTCTAGCAACTGGACCATGAGGCCAAGTGGAATATACACTCTAAAGATTTTCCCACTAGGACACGTTCTTTTCTCAAAGTATTGCATAATAAACAACGAATAATAGTAAATCAAATAGCTTCACATTATTAATATTAATTACATTATTAATAATGATATTAATAATGATATTATTATTATTTATATAATAATGCTATCTGACTTTTGTCTTTGTCTTGTTGATGTTTAGTCATTTTGATAATTTTCTTTCTTCTGTGATTTATTAACATTTTAAAGAGGGGCCCTGAACATCAACTGGCCTCCGGGTTCAGATGGAAGGGCTACCCTCTATAAATAAAGTTGAAATAAAAAATAAATAAAAGCTTTTATATATCAAATAGGATGTTAAATACATAATGAGATATATAAGAGCTGAAATTCAATTACAATATTATATAATCTAATAAAATCTATTTAAGCAATGTTCATACATGTGGTGGGTTAATGTGGTGGGTTAGTCAATGTTTGGCAAAATTCACTTTGGCAAAACTATTTTCCATAGTTTTCTAACTTTGTTTTTGTAAACAAAAAAAAATAGTTAAATGTGTATTATTTATAGAAAATATTTTTTTGTCTTTTTAAATTACAAATATTTGTATTTTATACATTTCAAGCATTTTTGTTTAGTCACCATCCAAAAAGAAAAAAAAAATCAATCATCATACTTGTGTAAATGTTTCATAAGAATGGCTAGCATTTCAAAGTTAGATTCAGGCAATTCATGAACCAGCTTGTGAACATCGTTGAACCGCAAGGTCTTTGATTCTTTTTCTACAAAAAAAAAAAAGCCAGATAGGTAATTATACACACACCATGACATCTAATTCTTGTGAAAATTATCGTTTTCTTAATAAGAAAGGAGGTAAAATTAATAGTTCCTTCCATGATGTTATTACTTCCTATCCAAACTGTCACACGTTATTGAGTGAATTTATATTAATTTGTGAAATGAAACAACATTTGTAATTATACAAACTGAGTAAAAATGAGACAGTTTAAAAGTGTACTTAAAATGTGATTATGATTTTTTTTTCTTATAGTGTGTAGTTTATATGGTTTATAAAAATAAAAATCCTATCTGAACAGGTCTTTATTTGTTTTCTATAATGTGTAGATCAACATCTGAAAGGCCTTCATTTTTTCCCTATGGTGTGTAGCTTATATGGTTTAACAAAGAAAAAAAATCCCATCTGAACAGTATTTATTTTTCCCCTATGGTGTGTAGTTCATATGCTTTGAAAAAAAAAAATCCCATCTGAACAGGTCCTTATTTTTAGTTCATATGGTTTAACAAAAAATAAAAATCCCATCTGAACAGGTCTTTATTTTTTACCTATGGTGTGTCGTCTATAAGCCTATGGTTTAACAAAAAAAAAAAACCCACCTAAACAGATCTTTATTTTTTTCCCTATGGTTTGTAGTATATATGGTTTTACTTTTAAAAAATCCCATCTGAACAGGTCTTTATTTGTTTTCTCTAAGGTGTGTAGTTTATAATGTTTAACAAAAAAAAAAATCCTATCTGAACAGGTCTTTATTTTCCCCCCTATGTTTTGTAGTATATATTGTTTAAAAAAGTCTCATCTGAACAGGCCTTTAGATTTTCCTTATATGCATATTTCAATCCACCTCATTAGAGATGCGCTCTGCATTTAACTTTTTCTGCCTCTATAGCCCTTATTCACAATTTTATCCATCTTCTAATTTTAAAAATATGCAAATTCATAAGGTAATTACTTTGGAACTATACTTACTCGCTGCTGCTGTGAACTTATAATGTAACCTAAATGTCATAAGAGGCTCAGGTAGATTCCTGCAGAGAAAAAAAATATCATCCATATTATTTACCATATTTATTGAGATTAAATAGATGTAAACAACGTAAATACAATTTATACACAGGGAAAGTAAGTTTTGTAGTATACCAATTGCTCAAAAATTATATTGGTACAGCAGTGTTTATTGGAACATGGACAGTACTCCGACTGTTTGTGATACAAGTCCTATACAAGATTCCACCATTATAATTTTCTCTACAACCAATGCCTTAATATTAAGCAATATACTTTCAACACTAACTATTGTTAGCCAAAGATGCCATATAATTCCCTTTAAAAAAAAATATATTTATATATATATATAAATCCAACGAGTCCTTTTATAAAAATATATGACAGTTTACCTCCACAACAGACACTAAGAAAGACAAAAAGTCCTTTGTGATAACTTAATCATGGTATATTTGTACTTAAGCTCTCATATAATACTTTCATTGTTTAGAAATAAAGTCGCCTACCTAAAGTAATTCTTAAGTGCGCTTGTTATGGTCTTGATCTCAAATTCTCCTGAGTTGGACAGGTTTACACTGGCTCCTTTCCTTCTGTCTGTAACAAATAGAAAAGATATAGTAACAATATTAGTAACATTGTTCACAAAAAATAATGACAAGTAAGTAAGTCTTGGAGAGTATCGAAGTCCAGCCAAAAGATATACTGTGTACATTGTGCTAAACAACATGAAAATATAATGCTATACTTAAATTATTTACATTAAATGTCAGTAAAATTTCAATTATATATAATTCTTTGTAGAGACCAATGGAATATCTGGAGTAATAACATGGGGGCTAATGGGGTAGGAGACGAGTGCAAAGGTTCAGTGGAGGAGCTCGGAGTTCAAGTGATGAGAATTTAGCCGGCAAAATAGGGTGATATGTAGTGATTTATTAACTATGTGAGGAAAGTGGCGCAAGCTTCTTTTTTGTGGGTGTTTACATGACTGAAATGTTTATAATCCGAGTGTTGGACAATTGTGTCCAGAGTTTTGCTGCAGTGTAAAAGGGGTATAACTATTTTTTTTTGCATTTCATATTTTCATTTATAAGTATGTCTGTTACTGATAATTCGTAAATGGATATAGCAAAGGGAAGAAGATTACACCCGTCCCAATGGGAGTTCGCATTTTAAATAACACATAATTAATTTGTGACAGATCCAAAATCCATTTTAAATTCAAAGATCAAATTGCACAAGAATCCAATTGAATTAAACACTTCCCTAATTTAAGAATTAATGGTCTGATAAATTAAATAGACATATGAATTCTAATAAAGAAAAATTGCCAATAATTTTAAATATCTTAATTACATTACTTTCACTAGGAAAGAGACATCACAGTCTTGACAACTGAACTTAAAATAACTGAAAAACCAGTGGCTATGAAATGTGGGCAAGTCAACCTCCTAAAATATTTCAAGGAAGGATATAATTAGTGGGTGTGGTTACATAGTAATGTTGGTGATATCGTTGGCCAATTTCAGTCTGTTAACAACTTGACCTCTTAAGCCAGGTCACTTTTATGATGTCCAATACTGTCCCGATTATTGGTGCATTGGTTAATGTCAGAATTCTAATGTTTGTCGGTTTGGTGATTTGCAATTTTTGTTTATGTAACAGCTTTTTAATAATTTTGTAAATATATTCAATATTTAAACATGAAGCTTTCCATAGTACTATATTTTTATTTCAACATCAACCACAATTTTGTCTAAATAAATAAAAAAAGTGAATATATTTTAATGGGATTCTTAATCAATTATTCATTCCCAATATAGACAGTAAATTAAACATTCAAGAGCTTTGCTTTGTCCAGGCCTTCCCAACCTCATTCTACATCCCATTTTTTTTATCCCTCTTCAGCTCTTTTCCTATCTTTCCTTGCTCTTCCACCCACCCACCACTAACCTTTGTTCACACCAGGTTCTTTTTTTCAACCTCCTTGCTTTTATTGCTGTATACCTTCAATGTCACGATTGAGGTTTAAGGCTCTATTCACACTATCCAGTTTAAGTGACAAATTTGTGTGAATTGACCATGATGAAGGGCATGATGATGTCATATTACATTCTTAGGCCCTGTCCACACTATCAAATTTTTGTGACAAAGTTGTGATGTGCCCTATATGGGTATGATGATGTCATATTACACCCAAATATGGGCATAACATATTTTTTTTGTCACATAATATTTGATAGTGTGGACAAAGCTTTATATGGCATGCATTACATGGGCCTAATGCATAATGTTCTATCTGCTGATTCTTACCTAAACAGAGAGATGTGAGTTTTTGCACTTTTGAGCTGACGCCAACCACACGATACAATCCTTGATCCTCAAGGCCTTCGAAAAAAGAGAAAAAAAATTCAATTATTTAATATTAATGACTTTGCTAGTATTGAGAACTTTTTCAGAATATGAAGTCATGTGATCACTTGAATGGAGAACTAGTCAAAATATTACTAAAAATTATTGAATAACTGACGGTCTCTCCCAACTAAGCACTGCACCAAACGTAATTATTTTCACTTTCTTTTTTTAAATTTATATCTGTATATAATTTACAATCGACAGAGAATGGCTAAATTTGACTGCATTGCATTATGAAAACCTATAAATACATGCAATATAAAAACACTAAGCTGTGATTTTAATTACGTGAAGTGGTGCTTAATTAGAGATTATTTTATTTACAACAATATGAGTTGTGGTATTTTCAAACAGACATCTATATGGAAATTAAACTAACAGCAAGTCGAACAATATTTGGAGTAAATCCTTTTTAGTTTAACTTTTCAACTGATATCAACTGCCTGCCTATCCTGATTATCAAATTTCCTTTGACAAAAAACTGTTGTATGCCCATATATAGTCATGATGTGCCTATATATGGTTTCTTTGTGATGTCATCATGACCATATTTAGACATGTCGCATGTTTTTGTTAAATAAAATTTGGTAAGTCTGGACAGGGCTTAGCATGTACTTTCTTTTATGTTACATACCTCTACTCTCAATTGCTTCTATGCATTTACGGATAAAATTAAACCCTACGTCGTTCAACAAGCCTACAGAGAAGGAAAATGAATATGTTATAAGCTTCAGCAGTGGAATTAGCCATAATAACGAAAATGGGTACTTAAACCTTAAAAAAATGTATGTAATTTACACTTTCTTTTGTCTTCAAAAAAAAAATTTTGATGTATTCAATATGCTCTTTAAAATACAAAACGGAAACACATAAACTGATCAAATCACAATAGAGCATATGGGGGATAACGGTAAAATTGCAAAAACAGACAATTCGTTCCATAAGGGTCTCCTACATTAACGGACATGAAATAAACTAATTAAACAAATAAATCATTATAAACAATTTCACACTTACTATCGTCAGACTTAGAAACATTTGGATTGCAATAAACCTAGAAAAAAAAAAAAATAACACAAACATTAAAACAGCGAATGAGGATGAATCATCATTTGTACAATGCACAACTTTATTGCATGATGCAAGAAAGAAAGTACGGCAGCTGGGAGGCATTCATTTTTCATCTTCACAGAAAATTTAAATCAAGTGATGAGGTCGTCTCCAGGGAACACAGCACAAGTCGTATCCAGGGATCCCAGCACAAAAAAATAATGTGCTGGGGACAAGGAATATCAACTAGAGTGGTTTAGCTCAGATGGCAGAGAATATTAATAATACTTTGAAAGGTCACTGGTTCGGATCCCACAGTAGTTCATATTTTCTTTCCTTATTCCCTGAAATTCTTATATTATAAAACTGAGGTATATTGTTTGAGTATAATAAAAAAACAAATATATTCATGTATATTGATCATTATATTATGTAATATATGATATATTATATATTACATAATATAATGATCAATATACATGAATATATTTATATTGATCATTATATTATGTAATATATAATATATTTTACACGATGAATAAATGTGGTGATTCCACAACAAAGGAAAAAAAATGAAAATTAGTTTATGTAGACCATAAATAATCAATTTCAAAAATAAATATTATCTACTGTCACAGTTAATATAATAATAACCATAATATTATCAATAATATTATTATTATTGTTATTATTATTATTACTTTTTGTATTTATTTTTGTATTCTTCACGTTTACTATATTTATGTATCCGTTTGATGTTTGTGTTCCCTCCTGTAAGTGGCGAATTTTATGTTTGCTGTTGGCTGGGATAATAAATAAATAAATAAATAAAATAAATTTTACTTACTGGTTCTTTTCCACCCATGGCTTCCATCCATAGATTTCGTTCATTTTCTGAAATGGCTTGTAAAGTGATCACGTTTGGCCTAATTTTGGAATAATGTCAGAAATTTAGTCAAATAGATAAATATTGAGTTACGACATTGTGCTATAACTTGTATTTTACTGAAGAAACAGCTTGACGGAATACTACGACCATCGTACGATAAAGAGTGTGCTTGACACTGACCGATGTGCCTCGCACTTACAAATTGAATCTAATTTTCCAGCGCAAAACTTTACCTTTCTCTGACCGTAATATCAAAGCAGAACCTCTTCTCAATTGACTCAGTCATTCGTCTGAAATAAAAGAAAAACTTATTGTGTACATTATTTATGAATTAATTGACTGTACATTGGAGTAATCATACTGCATGTGAAAAGCATTTATACAACATTGAATGAACAGACTCTTAAAAATAAAAGTTTATATAAATCATGTATTGAATATTGTGATGAAGCCCAGTTGTCCAGTCTAGACATGAACATATACACATAGACAGTAGTGTAATGTTTCTTTGCAATTTTCATGTTAAAAACAAAGTGCAGCCGTAGTCTCACTTGGCTGGTCTTTCACTCACTAGAGTACATGAAAATGTATACAACCCAAGTCCCACTTGGCTGGAGTTAAACGTACTTAGGTGTCCAAGTGTCAACTGCCTTCTATCCTAAAAGCATACTATTAAAGTCGGGCTCCGGAGGAAAACAATTTTGGTATGTTGTAGAACTGATATTTCTAAGTCAGAAAAAAGTTGTTTGACAAAAAACTGGGGAATGGCGAACAAGATACAGATTTTTGAATATTTAAAAACTGGGGGGGGGGGGGAATGGGCGTAACCACGTATTTTTACACCTTTTTCCCCAAGTTTTAAATATTAAAAAATCTGTATCTCATTAGCCATTGTTCAGTTTTTGATCAAACTACTTTTTTTTCCTCCAGAGCCTGACTTTAAGGAAACTTCCCATTATTATTATTATTATTTAAATTCTAATTCTAACTACATCCCTTCCACTCCCATACAAATTCTTCTCATTATCTTCATATTTACAAACTGGTCCCAGTCGCTTCCCTTCTTGTCACTACAAATGACATGGAAACGTAAATAATGAATAACAAGTTCCAAAAATAGGTCCTACCACTGAAATTCTGGGACCTTAGCAATATTATCCGAGGGCCCAGGCTTAACGTAAGGGCCCAGTGGCTGGCTAACTGACCCACAGATTAATTGACTGATTATCAACCTTGATCAATGGTTATTAATTAAATTTAATTAAGTTAACATCATCTTACCTTGTGCAAGTGGTCACAGATAGTGTGTCTGTGGTTGTCTAATTAAGAGAAGAAAGAAATGTTTACTTTTCATCTGCAAATTTGGCTACACAGATATACTGTATACAAAGAAATCCAGAAAACTCAAAAATTAAATTCAAAATTTGTCAACTTCAAATGAGACACAAATTAATTACCAGCCAATTTAAAGGTCAACGGTCAAATATACAAATTGTATTATTGATATTTAACAAAAAGCATGATAGTGGCATGGAACAGCGACAAAAATATTTTCTCGCAAAGTGCAATCCATTTAGCATGTGACAACAGCTGTGATTCAAGCAACTTTTGCGGCTTGTTTTCCAGTATTCAATGATCAGTGAAGGATGACCAGACTCCGTGACCGGTAAGAATATTTTTTGTGCATAACATTTTTTGGAAATGATAAATTATTCTGCGCTAAGCGACATCTTTCTGTTGTATAGTCACGTCGCATTCTGTGTGGATCACTATAAAGCTCATGATAAGTTCTATTGCTTTTGCCACTGTTGTTTTCGCTGTCGCACTCTGTGTAAATAGGTCTTATTATAAGGAATACAATAATTTTCTTAACTATTTTGAAAATGAAAGCTATAAAAATACCTAAATATACTAAGAAAGCATTCCAAATACTATATTCTATTTTTAAGCTTATACCTTAATACTAATACTTTTATAACATTGTCCAAACTGTTAATTCAGTATAAATGACAAGAAGGTAGGCTGATAAATATACATTAGAATATGAACCAGTACAAACACATTAAATTTAAATTAATAACATTTATAAATAGATAATAAAACATTTATTTAATAAATTTATATACATATGTTTTCCCTTCTAAACAATGACATGCATATTTTACTCCATGGACATGTTTAGTACGTACATAGTGTGCTCTCTGTTAATTCTCTGTGAGTTGATTTATACTAATAAAAATATTTCTGAATATTCTTTGGATCAATGGTTGTAATGGCGCTAAACCATGTCAACTTACCACTTTTGTAAGGGCTTGTGTGTAGCCTCTCATGATAAAAGCCTTTGATTCTCGGATGTATTGACAATAATATTTCACCCACACAGACCCAATAGCTCCTGAAAAACAACACAAAATGAGTCACAATAATAACACAGATAGGTGATTTCAATAAAACTGTTTATTTGTATAGAGGGATAATACACCTAATCTTTATTTGTATTTATGTAGCTCAGGTAATTTTTGTAGCATGAAAGACTTTTGCGTGCTATATTTATTTATTTGTTTATGTAGCGCTTTCTTTTCACAATGCAAAGTGCTTCTGCCCCTGGTCAATGTGTTCACACTATCAAATTTTATGCGACAAAAAACTGTGATGCCCATATTTGGGTGTAATATGACATCATCACGTCCATATATGGACACATTACTTTGAGTGTGGACAGACCTTTAAGATTATCCGAGGGCCCAGGCTTAACGTAAGGGCCCAGTGGCTGGCTAACTGACCCACAGATTAATTGACTGATTATCAACCTTGATCAATGGTTATTAATTAAATTTAATTAAGTTAACATCATCTTACCTTGTGCAAGTGGTCACAGATAGTGTGTCTGTGGTTGTCTAATTAAGAGAAGAAAGAAATGTTTACTTGTCATCTGCAAATTTGGCTACACAGATATACTGTATATATAAAAAAAATCCAGAAAACTCAAAAATTAAATTCAAAATTTGTCAACTTCAAATGAGACACAAATTAATTACCAGCCAATTTAAAGGTCAACGGTCAAATATATAAATTGTATTACTGATATTTAACAAAAAGCATGATAGTGGCAAGGAACAGCGACAAAAATATTTTCTCGCAAAGTGCAATCCATTTAGCATGTGACAACAGCTGTGATTCAAGCAACTTTTGCGGCTTGTTTTACAGTATTCAATGATCAGTGAAGGATGACCAGACTCCGTGACCGGTAAGAACATTTTTTGTGCATAACATTTTTTGGAAATCATAAATTATTCTGCGCTAAGCGACATCTTTCTGTCGTATAGTCACGTCGCATTCTGTGTGGATCACTATAAAGCTCATGATAAGTTCTATTGCTTTTGCCACTGTTGTTTTCGCTGTCGCACTCTGTGTAAATAGGTCTTATTTATTATAAGGAATACAATAATTTTCTTAACTATTTTGAAAATGAAAGCTATAAATATACCTAAATATACTAAGAAAGCACTCCAAATACTATATTCTATTTTTAAGCTTATACCTTAATACTAATACTTTTGTAACATTGTCCAAACTGGTAATTCAGTATAAATGACAAGAAGGTAGGCTGATAAATATACATTAGAATATGAACCAGTACAAACGCATTAAATTTAAATTAATAACATTTATAAATAGATAATAAAACAGTTATTTAATAAATTTATATACATATGTTTTCCCTTCTAAACAATAGCATGCATATTTTACTCCATGGATATGTATAGTACGTGCATAGTGCGCTCTCTGTTAATTCTCTATAAGTGAATTGATTTATACTGATCTTGAAAATATTTTTAGATATTCTTTGGATTAATGGTTGTAATGGCCGCTAAACTATGTCGACTTACCACTTTTGTAAGGGCTTGTGTGTAGCCTCTCATGATAAAAGCCTTTGATTCTCGGATGTATTGACAATAATATTTCACCCACACAGACCCAATAGCTCCTGAAAAACAACACAAAATGAGTCACAATAATAACACAGATAGGTGATTTCAATAAAACTGTTTATTTGTATAAGGGGATAATACACCTAATCTTTATTTGTATTTATGTAGCTCAGGTAATTTTTGTAGCATGAAAGACTTTTGCGTGCTATATTTATTTATTTGTTTATGTAGCGCTTTCTTTTCACAATGCAAAGTGCTTCTGCCCCTGGTCAATGTGTTCACACTATCAAATTTTATGCGACAAAAAACTGTGATGCCCATATTTGGGTGTAATATGACATCATCACGTCCATATATGGACACATTACTTTGAGTGTGGACAGACCTTTAAGTGTTGCTGCTGTAAATGAACAGGCAACCCCACCAGCCATATTGTATCTAATTGTGGTAATGTGAACTAACCTTTAATATGTTACTCCGTTTATATTTGTTGTGTGAAACACAGTTAAGTTTTTTGCTATAAGACAGAACGTTCAGTACATAATAGATTATACTAAAAGCACATTATTTTAACTTACGTTTCTCCAGAGCGTAAAGATACCCTTCCATACATGCTGTGCTTTTCCTCTCCTGGGGTTTCTAAATAATTTGAAAGGGGAAAAAATTATCAATCTACATACTGTATATTCAAAACTGAAAGTACAGTAATCTGAAGACACAAGGGTATTTGTTGTTGATTTATATTTGGATTAAATAAAATAAAAAATTATTAGAGATTCAACTTACTTCCATCATCTTGTGCATAAGCACCTCAGCCTCATTGTGAGTACAATCAAAGTTCTCCCTTGTCTAGAAAGACAAAACATTTTTCAAATGATAAAATATATACTTTTGATTACGTATCAAAGTGAAATAAAGAATAATATATTATTATAATTATTATTATTAATGCTTCTTTTAAAGACAATTGGCCATCAGATAGACACGGCTGTCTTACGGATGAGTAGACATTAACCGAAACAAGCATAGCAAGGTTGAGCACAAGTTCCTCTAAATTTGAGTACAGGTTAGCCAAAGTGGGTAGGGGTTAGCATAGGTACAAGTTCGCATGGGTACGAGTTAGCCAGTGTTGAGCACAAGTTCACCTAAATTTGAGTACAAGTTAGCCAAAGTGGGTAGGGATTGGCATAGGTACAAGTTTACATGGGTATGATTTAGCTAACACCCAATTTAAAATCAAATATAGTAGAACCCCTATAATTGACGAGACACTTTTAGGACCAAAAAAAGTGTCCCCTTACTGTAATAGGGGTATCCCTAGAATAGGGGTTGGCCGTAGTGTTAAGATACAATTTCCCTTAATTTCTGGGATATCCCAAAGGAGGGGTTCTACTGCAGAAGTAATTTAAACTACTTATTAATGTTAATAATTTAAAATGTTTTATTAAAGAAAATTCAGTTGAACTGAAGGGAGATATATACTGGGATGAGATGATCTGACGAAAATTTAACTTCACTACATCTGACTTCAACCCACAAGGGAAACCGATCAAAAACATGATTACTCATGCACTGCACGCTGTATTCCTAGCTGCTGTTATTTTAATAATAACCACATTTCCTGTCCTGCAGTAATGTTCCCTGGGCTCTTCTAAGGGATTTATTTACTGGGGTACCGTACATTATAGGAAACTTGGGTTTAAATGCCGGGGTAGAATTTAGCCTCTAGATGGTAATAGAACTAGATAACGCATAGGATAGGAGTAGGCAGAATGAGTAACACATGTTGTTATTTTACTTAACTGGATGATCCAATCAGACGTATGCCTAGAGGAATAACTTGTACATTACACCTGTCTACCTTTGAATGATGCCCTCAATGAGCCGAAAGCCCTGTCCTGACTACCAAATTTTATTCGACCAAAACATGTGACATGCCTAAATATGGTCATGATGACATCACATCATGACCATATATAGGCACATCATGACTATATATGGGCATACAGCATTTTTTTGGTCATAGAATATTTAATAATCAATTACATTTCTTTTATTTTTTAGTTTAGCTGAATGCAGATAGTATCTTTAAATCAAGTATGTTATAAATATATGATAAGTGAATATCATACTTGACCTAAAATATTATTGAAGGTCAACCTGTAGGCCTACTATAACTACTACCCTTTTTTTTTCATCCAAGAAGAGAATTAGCAAGTACCCTAGTTCTTAATGGGTCATTCAAAATTCTGTGCATACGGCATGAAAATGTAAACCATTCTCATCAATGGTGACACACAGGATAACGGCAATCTCTAGATGAATACGAATAACAACTGAAGCATAAGATGAGGTCAAGGTCATGATCTTGTTACATTTCAACCGACGATGAATCAGAATTGTACAAACATGTGAAACATTATGAAGACATCCCATAATGAAGTCTGCATAGCTTTGACCTGAGAGTTTGGTCGAGAGGAAAGGGTCATGCTTCTTGCGCTGTAGACCCTGGTTCAAACCCGGCCAGCGTCGGGATTTATTTGAAGCCGGATTGCTCTGTTCCTCGAATAAACATTCGGAAGAGAGTTAGGCGGGAAAGGGACAATGAATCCGGTATAATAGTCCGTACCAGAGCTGCACTGTGGCTGCCGCACAGCCAAGCAAAAATTTTTAATTTCAAATATTTGGAAATATTTGGAACTGGACAAAAAAAAAGTAAAATTAATTTAATTTCTTATTTATTTATTTATTTGGAAGCAGAATTATTTCCAGTGGGTTTTTTTTAGTGGTAACTGGGTAGTACACCAGGAGACAATCATCTACTCCTTTCTTATATTATACTACATTATTGAACATGCTCATAGGCCATACCTGTACCTATCAAAATAATTGTTATAAAGTTATCAAACACATTCAAGACTAATTCCTTTAAATATCAAGATTATTTGGTAATAGACCTATTGATTTTTAAATACATTTATATTTAGCTTTGAGAACACACTACATATGATGTCCTCTTGACGTTATATTTTTGAAATGCAAGGACCGAGGATGCCATTGTTCCACCTGAGTTACACCCTCGTCTATGCAGGACGAGGCATACCAAGCCCAGTATTGTGTCGCATGAGTTTCACTTTCAAACAGTTTTGAGGCATTTCATGGTTTACATTGTGTTCATCATGTTTTCACTTTCTGTTTCATTTCCTTGAATGCCTTTGTTACTTGTTACTTAGGTGAGAACTTTTATATTTTGTTTAGCGAGGTCTACTTTTGAAAGATCTTTTGAGAGTGAATTACTATACAGTATATTTAATTTTTCTCACTTAGCAAAATGGTTCTACCAAAAGCATCTAGGAAAAGGAATAAATAAAATTCTTAAAATAAAAATAAGGTGTTTAATAAAAAATATTTTATGTACCATCAAAATTCATCAATACAGTAAGAAAGCTGTAAGTAGCACTTTCATATACACAGTACATTTCTTCAGGTGAATGAAATTTGTCTCTAAGTGCTACTTTCTGCTTTATTACTGTTTTATGTGTTAGACTAGTACGGCTCATCATATTGTTCATCATTAAATCTAATAGTTAATCATCCATCAGTCTACGAATACAAAAGGTCTCAGTGAATCTCCACCATTTCCGCTATCCTGCGCCATCTCCTTCATCTTTCACATCCCGAATCATAATTGCATAGAAATGTCAAGTAGGGATAGAAGTTACGCTGTTCTACATTCAAAATTTACCAAGAATAACACCTGTTCTTTCCACTGGCGCTAGTGAACTCCTTCAATCCACCCCAATTTTATTTTTAATGATCGTGGGACATGTGCCAAGCTCGTTTACATCGACAAGCGTGACATTCGGATCAAGGCCTGGGAAATTATATACTGTCTGTTTAAAGCTAATTAACATGAAAAACATAATTCAATATTATGAATTACATATGTTACTAGGATTCAATTAATTATTAAACTCTGTCCACACACATCATCAAATTTTATGTGACAAATTTGTGTGACATTCAATATGGGCATGATGATGTCATATTATACCCAAATATGGGCATATCACATTTACTTGTCACATAAAACTTGTTAGTGTGGACTTTTACAAGAGCATTTCCTATGTTCTTTGTATAAAGCCTTAAATGAGCCGGTTATCAGAGCATTTTTATAGTAAAAACTTTATGAATCAGCAAAAAACTAAATAGTGTGAATTTGTAATGATGAGTTTGAAGGACTTTATCTAAAAAAAAAGCTGTAAAGGCATAAAATTTGCCAACTTCAATATAGCATGTCTTATGTTTATGTTACCTTCTGTATTTTTTGTTGCAACTCCTGCATGTAAGGTTTAAATTCTTCTGAGACCTCATATCCTGCATTTAAAAAAAAAAGAAAAACATAAAAAAAAAAAAATGATAACAGTATATTCTTTGCTTAAAGAATATCTTTGTAAGTATGTGCAGCATTTGGTACCCGGTGCAACATTGATGTTTTGAGATTAAGTGATTTCTGTAAAGCAACAAATTGAAACAGTAAATGCTATTATTAAAAGCAAATCCCATTATGTTTATGCATTATCACATAATATTGCACTTTTTAAACTAAATTCTTACCACTGTGATAAAAGGTCAGCCAACTGTACATAAATCCTAGGAGCTGTGGGATTAATAGAAAATATAATTACATTAAAACTAAGATTAATTACATTTGACATGATACAGCATTATTTACTGGTCCAATTCAACAAATCTGTGAGGTATTTGCATCATTAAAATCTACACTACAGCCTGATTAGTATCAATTAATTAAAAATAACGAAAGTCTCAAGGATATTATCTAATCTTGTCATGATTAATCATTATCATGATTAAGCAGGTCATCATTTTTGTTGTATGTCTTCATTAAAGTGAGTATATACTGTTCTCATGCAATAGTTTAGACACTGACACAATAACCTTTGAGTTACTAGCACTGACACTTAGGGTAGTAAAACTAACACTTATGTTACTAGCAACGATACTTAATTTACTAGCACTAACACTTACCGATAAGTTACCGGCAACATTAGCTAAGTTATTAGCATTGACGCTCAAATTACCAGCATCGACACTTGCTGGTAAGTTACTGCCACCAACAGCTAGGTTACCAGCATTGTGAATAAATTACCAGCACCAACATGTAGCGGTAAGTTACCGGCAACAACAACTAGGTTACTAGCCTTGATGCTCAACTTAATAGCATCGACACTTACTGGTAAGTTACTGCCACCAACAGCTAGGTTACTAGCATTGTGATTTAGCTACCAGCACCGACATTTAGCGGTAAGTTAACAGTACTGACAGCTAAGTTACTAGCATTCATGCTTAAGTTACCAACACCAACATTTATGTTGCTATCTGCGATGTTGCTTAAATTATTTATTTCTAAAACCACCGTTATTCAGCAATAATAATGGCTGTTGTATGAACAGATATTGCCTGTCAACCTAACAACATTTGACCCAACTATTTCTGATGAAGATAGCTGTCAACAATACTAAAGTCCTAGCAGACAAAAAATATTGCATTCCAAACTATATAAATAACACTGCTGATTATGTTTACCTTGCTGTGCCTAAAATTAAATCCTTTTTTCTCAACCTCCTCCTCATCAAGTAGCTTATAGCTTGTTCTTCGTAGAAAGGGCATTATTGACCTTTTTAAACCAATCAAATTTGCCAAAAAACACCAGAAAATCTATGTACTGTCCTTAATTCACCATCAACACAACTATTTTCCTTAGAACAACTCCATGAACTCTATTACTGTACAACCAGACACAGACTGTCTATAATCGTCGACTTCACCGCACGGAGGCAGGAAATACCTCTGACATTACTAATCACATCAAAGGACGTACCAACTAAGCACGCACCTCGACTCAATCGAACAAGACTGACTGACAGTCAGTCAATCAGAATTCGCACTCAAAATAATGCAATATTATTCTGCGTTCTTTCAGAGGTGCACAAGGCAACATGCGCTGGTTTGTGTCACAAGGCTGGTGGTGTTGGTAATTGAAGATGTGATCGTGGCTATAGGGAGTAAAAGTACCCTGGGCCTATACTAGATATCAGGTCTGATGATGTATTAAATCGGCTTCCTGTTTGCATAATGACTATTAGAATCAAACTTGCTAGATAGAATCGAACTTGCGTTTATGTACTGTTTATGTACTGTATAATGTAACATAATTATGTAATATAATTTTCCTTTTCCTTTACATCCAAAAGCAAGTACACTTGCCACTTACAGGATGGAATGATGATATAAACCATGCCTCTTATTGAGCCCCTAGGGATCAGAGTTGGTCTTAGTTGTGAGAAAAATGTTATGACAAGAATTGAACCCAGAACACTGGGATTAGAATGCAAGCACCTTAACCACTATAGCTATTCAACTCCATGAATACATGAAAAGATTAATAAATGTAACTGAAAATTACATGAATGGATAATTAGTAAAAAAAAAATGGATAAAATTAGATAAAAATTAATATAATAAATTAATGAACAAATGAATAATTTATTACAAACAAGTTTAGAGAATGAAAACATAATGAGATAGTATATTCCAAGGTTTAGAAAACTAAATACCACCTTCACCATCTCATCACTATTCATCATATTTTCTGATAGAAGCATTTTCTACGTTCTAACCATGTCTTGGCATATTGAATTTTACTATGGCGTTGCTGTTCAAGAATTGTGCTTAAATTCAACTTAGCTACGAGTTGTAATGTCATGTTTTATGTGTTCAAGTAAAATGAGTCATGCTCACATAAATTAAACCCTATTACACATTCTAGGATTTCCTCCAAAGCTACTAACTTTAGTAATCATGCTTTTCGTTCATAATGAATAGTATAGATCAAACAATCGAATGATTTAAAAAAAAAATCAATCATCAATGTGGTTTCAGTCATTTCGGAAATACTTTAAAAAACAAACAAATAAAATCACTAATTTTACAATCATCCAAACTATAGACAACATCAGGTAATAAATTACCAATGATGACAATAATGATGATGACGACGATGCTCATAGAGCTTACAGGGTTATCCTCTTGCTCTCAATTTTGTGTATTTATGTACTTTATTTTTTTGTTTTGATGTTATAATAATGAGGGCAATAAATAATAAACAAACAAACAAACAAAATAATGATGGTGTTGAAAGGTAAGTTTGTAAATTTACTGTAATGATAACATGTAAATGTGTACAAAAGAAATATAGAGAACTCTCCCTCCATGTAAAGAACAGTTTTGGTCATTATCAGCTTAGTCTCCAATTACAGCACAGTTAGACAGTTGTTCATTTGGGACCACAGAAAATTGGTCTTTAATTGGAGGTGATCTTTAATTGGTAGGGTCTTTAATTAGAGGGAGACCTGTTTGTATTAATCAAAACATTCATGATTGAAGTAGAAGTGGTTGGCGCATCGATTGTGGCTTGGACTCCCAACCTTGAGATCAGGGGTTCAAAACTCTCGCTGTGCAAGTCACTTGTGTGTTTGGGCAAGGCACTTTATCTCTGTTTGTCCCTCTCTACCCAGGAGTATAAATGGGTACCTGGTAGGATGTTGTGGCATTGAATGTTCTAGTTTCGTGCGCTAAAGAAGTACGGAACGAATAAGGATACTCCCCAGGGAGAAGAGAAAGTTGCACTTTGTGCTGGTTTACCATTGTACGTTATTCCGTGACCAGGGGTAATAACACTCGCGCCTTTGATCATTCAATTTGGAATTGGCGCCTTATAAATGTTTGAGTATTATGATTGATATGCCAATGATAAAAAATTCATGATTACTACAGAACAATCGAAGATGCATGCACGAACATTGTGTAACATTTTTAATCATGCTGAATATGATGAATTGCAAAACTGAAACAAACACTACACTTAATGTGGTACACATAATGGTCAAATGCTAATTAATGATAAAAAAAAATCATAAAAGAAATGATTACAACAATAACTATGAGGCGAGTAGTGGAACATTTTTGTGATGGTGAAACTGATGACTTGTAAAACTGAACCTCATAATTGCTGTTATCCATTCAATATTAAGACAACCAAATTTTAATTATGCTAATAAAAACTAAATTCGAACTAACACCCTCTAATATTCTAATATTAATACATAAATATGTCTCAACGAAGAACATTTTTTTATCATAAAGTCCTTAATTGTCAAGGTTGCCAGGAAGTCAGCTATAAGTGAGTGAAGGTTGAATGAAGGTCAAAGCATGGTCAAAGGGACACATCACTCAATTGACTCACCATTGAGCCAAAAAGCTAGAAGAGAAAACTCCATCTAAACTACTTAACATTCTAACCCTATTTAACAACCCGTCCAAAATAATATCATTCATAGAGGGCAGTAGTCACTTCTTAAATGTAAATTATAGCTTTTGTAACTACGTTCAAACAAAGATAGAGGGCGGTATTATAAATTTGAGCTATGTTGTTCACCTCAAATGTACTCAAATACAAAACCACAGGGCCATAACTAAATGCTCCAAAAATGCTAGGGTAATTACTGCAAAATTATACATTTTCATTGAAACAATACTTGCATAAAATTTAAAATACATACCATTGTATAGAAAATAGTTTTAAAGAATTATTTTTTATCACAGATTTCTCAACATTAGAATAACACAACACCAAAATTATTGAATGCAAAGCTTATTATTGACTCTGAAGGGGCGATCCTTGGGAAATAGGGGCTATGTGCCCCCGTTCCGTGCTTTAAACATTGGACTGCTTTCTCTGGTTTACCCCTAGTGAATATTGTACAGATTCTTACCGTTTCAACAAACTCAAACTTCTTCCTCTCTTGAACTTCTTGCAGGAGTAATACGTACTGCAGAGACGCCCTGTGGAAATTCCTACGCTCCATGTCAAGGGCAGCATCCGCCTAAGTAAATGATAAACATTTTAACAACATTTAAAGAAAAAGACCATTCTCCAAATTACATTAAAACATTAGTTACATACGCTGCTAGACCGCCAGGCTATGTTATACTACAAGGCATCGTTAGTTTATACTGTACTGTAACAGTGTACTTTGACACTGTACTGTTACACTATATACCTCATAGATTCTAGGCATTTGATTGGTTAAGAAGCGGCCAAAAGACAGTACTATTCCCCCCAAAAAATAGTACTGCAGTACGCTAGGAAGCAAGTGCTTTTATAGGTCTCGTAGAATCTATGTATGAGACATGCAAAACAAATGTTGACTGCTCTAGATTTGGTTACAGTGAAATCTATTGCCTTTCGGTGATGTGGAGACAGTAACCCTCGGGAAGGTAGGCTATAGTCTCGATACCACCTCGGGTTAATAGATTTCACCATTCTCCTCATGAGCTCTCAATATTTATATACTATAGTAATATAGGCCTACTGCTATACTACTGTCATGACACTAAAGGGCTGTTTATACTTCAACGATAACGATAAAAAAGCTATAAAGCGATTGTTCATATAGAAAACAAAAAAGAAATAAGTTTTTACACTAGGACGATTCGATAAAGATTTATCGTGTATACGATAACAAAATATTTTAACAAATCAAATCAGATGACGTCATAATCATGGAAAAACGATAAAATCGTTGCTACTATTACGATTTTAATGTTTTTCCATGATTATGACATCATCTGATTTGATTTGTCAAAATATGTTATCGCATAACTGATAAATCGTTATTGAATCATTCTAGTGTAAAAATTTCTCTTATTTCTTTTATTTTCTATATGAACAGTTGCATTTTAGCTTTTTTATCGTTATCGTTATCGTTGAAGTATAAACAGGCCTTAAACTGTGACACAGTACTGTTATATACTGTACTATATATATTGTACACTAGGCTATGGTGTTAGAACTGCACTGCAGTAGTACTGTAGCGCTGTACAGAAGAGTACAATGTAAAGCTACCTTTACACTAAAAAAAATAAGTTCAGTGTGTTGAAGAATATAAACTACGCGATGATCTTGCCGTTGTCGTTACCGTGTCTAGTGCAAATGTAGCTAAACCTGTGCTTTGACAAGTGTACTTGATCACTACCGTTTTCATTCTAAAACTTCTCTACATGTATATTCACAAATCTACATTCATCTATATTTATTTAATTTTATTATTAAAAACTATTTAGTTTACAAAAAAAATTTTTGGCAGTCTAAAATGAATAATCACTATACAAAAATTGTGTATCTATTGCTGCCAGGGTAGCGTATTAAAATAAAATTAATGATGACAATGCTATAGAAGCTAAAATTCAGAGAGGAAAATGTCCATTTTCTGCTTTGCAGATTATCCTCAGACATTCAATATTTTTTTTGTTTGAAATAAATTTAAATCTTTCAGGAGTAACTCGAGGAAGTGCTAATAAAATTAAATTCCTTGAATTCTACCATAAATTTCTCGGTTTAGGGTCAAAATCCTACAAACTAACACCACAACATTTGTTAAACTAAAATGAAAGCAACCCAATCAACCTGTTTTGCTGAGTGAACAAAATGATAAGGAATCCATTGCATTGATTTTTTTTCTTACAACATCCAGTACAACTCATCATTATTAATATTATTATTATTCATATTATTAGAATATGTATAGCACATTCTTCTAGCATTCATAACGAATACAATGCAGATACTCAACAGATCAGGAACTACTGACTGAATATATTGTACTTTTTGAGATCCTGTATAGTAGACACTCTTCTTTTTGTCTATAATAAAGGTAGGTGGTAGGAGAATAACCCATACCTTGCAGCGTCATTGTGCTGAATTGTGTATGGGCGTGGTCCGTGACTACCTAGCAGCCGTAAAGAGGCGCTTCTTGGTAGATTTACGTTCACATCATTCCACAACGACAGGGGCTAAAATGAACTATAACATTGGGGTAACCCCCTACTCTTCCGAAAGATGCAATGGGTTCTTTAAAGTGCGCATGAACCAGATGTATACACTGGGCCTCCATTTTTAATTCCTTATCCGAGAAGACTTGGTTCTACCAACCGAACCATGGGCGAGGAGCGGCTGGAACCGGCGCCGATGTTAAGGCTGTAGCTAGCGGCGCCCCTGCCTTACCGCTCGGCCACTCGACTCGCCAAAATAATTCTAATGTAATTTTATAACATAATTCAATATTCTAATATCTTGGATTTAATTCTGCTGGCAACCTTAGATTTTAATAAATTATGTATCTCTATATCTAATTGTTTGATTTGTATGCTATTTGGTTGATGTTTGTAATCATCTACGATGTACCGAAAATACTGACTAAATACTTTAGGTTTTAATAAATTAAGTATCTCTACAGTACCGGCCAGTTTTATTGCAAAAATTCAACGCATTCAACCCGTTGCGTTTTCGTTGACAACGCGTTGGCGTTTTCGTTGGCGTTGTCGTTGAAACTGTTGACATCGTTGAGAGCTCAGAAATAACAAAATTTACGAAAATATTTTAATAAAAACAGTTTTTATATTTTAATTAAAACAGTTTTCATTAACATGAAAAGAAAATACAGATATAATAAATACAGTAGTACTAAAACCAAACTTTATGCTTATTTTTTATCTATGTTGCAAGTCAAAAACATTTTTGTTTTTGGATAATCATAAAAAGAAATCCTACCATATTGATCCAGATGAAATGATTGTAAAATAACATGCCAATCCATTAAACTAGAATAATTTTGAAAGATATTTTGTTTTATCTAAATTGTTCAATGGTACAATACAATACTCACACATAACGCTGCCACTCCATGGTTGTTTATCAGTGCCTCTTTAGGTGTGTGCCCAGTATGGCTGACGTATTGATTACTGAGATGCTGTAAAGTATAACAATCGTGCATTACAAGCTGTATGATTACCTGTTTTCATCTTCTGATTCTGGACTTCGGTATCACCTTTCTGTATCAAAAGCATGTGTTTGTATAGATTTTAAAACATTTGTGAGAATTAACCAGTATCTAATACTATTAAACTGAACTAAGGCAAGCCTACGGGTATACTAGATGTGATCATATCCTAAACCTAGTAAAAGTGCACAGGGGAGGAGTGTTGGAAGAAGTATATTCCAGCTCAATGGCTGTAACCACCCAGTTCACTTAAACAAATGTTGTGAATGATAAAACAATGGCCTTCACTGGATATTGTAGCTTGTCCTCAGCTACCAATTGAAAAAGATGAAATAGTGGGAATGAAATATGTGGCAGTGAGAAAGTCAAGGTTTGCGTTAATGTAATTCAAACCATTCAAAGCTTAAGCCACATACATTCACAAACAACATCATTGGACAACAGACTCCCAGCAGGTATATCTATGCTGAATGTCAGTTTTCTAATTTCTGTTTTTTTTACTGATTCTTAATGGCGGGTCGTCTAATCATGGCAGTTACATTGTTTTTCCCAAAGAGTATAAACTATATTTTAACATTTACCAACTGTACATAAAAATATAAGTTGTTTAATTTGAAATCAGTTTATTGTGTTATTT
Source organism: Anneissia japonica (assembly GCF_011630105.1). Classification (NCBI taxonomy): domain Eukaryota; kingdom Metazoa; phylum Echinodermata; class Crinoidea; order Comatulida; family Comatulidae; genus Anneissia; species Anneissia japonica. The sequence continues at coordinate 207,608 of NW_022753229.1, forward strand.
GATTTTGTTTTGGACAAAAATAAGACAATACATATGTCCGCATTGTAAGGTTCATTCAAGGTGACAAATAATCCGAGTTCCTAGTCTCTAACGCTTTGTGTTAAACATGCATGAAACACAATCCAAAACTTAGGTTCACCTGGTATTGCCAGCCAATTTTCGAACAGCAAATAAAAATACAATTGTAAAAAAAGCGCCCTACCTATCTTTACTTTTTTTGGCCAAAACTCAAACCTAACAAATAGATATCAAAATAAATTTGTACCACTCTATCCAATAGAATTCTTAATCAAAAATATCAAATAAGTTTAAACGCCTAATTATAATTATCCTGCACTTTGTTCTGAAAGGAAAAACAAAGAATCTTGAAAATAGTGTATGATCTTTCCACCCATAATTAAACTTCAGATAGGTTGAATTTATTTATTTTTTTTAAATTATTGTCTTTCATTTAATAGTGTAGGATAGTGTATAAATTCTGCTGATAAAACACTGCACTGCTCTCGATTGGGATTTGAAGACTTGGACCTCCCAACTTACAGACATCATTTTTTTTTTTAAAGGACAATCACCAATTTTTTTTTACATGGCCTAACTGCAGAGTAAATAGTAAAACAATATCAAAAAGTGCCACTACAACTTCCTCCCCACCGTTTGCAAATTGCCTGCACAAATATGGCAAGACCAGCCAAACCAGTCACTCATCGCAAATCCTGATTCAGAGATACTGTAATAGCCAAAACATGCTGGAATGTCAACATTTTTAAAATCTATTTTATTAAATTAAACTAACCTTTACATATACAGTATCATGCTTTGCTGTTACTGTCAACATTTTCATTGTTAAAACAACAATTTTTAATGATTTGATGATGATTTCTGCCTGAAAAATGCCCAAAATCATAAACTTTGAAGGCCGATTTCTCAAATATTGTTCTTTAAACAGCTGTCTGTTTAAAATTCTGTATTACTGTACTTCATAACAAAATGTCGCATTTAAATGATCCTTTTACCATTTTATAGAGTTCACAACTGTTTAACCCTGTACTAAATAGAAATTGCAAATTGCAAGTGAAGTGCTGCGAAGTACAACTGCATATAAATGTTCTTTAAACAAAATTATTTATGCGAGTCAAGTGAAAATAATGAATAATAAAACTATAACAAATAATATGAGACACGTCCCATTGTCCTGTCTCTTATACACATCTAATCTTGCTCCACCGTAGTAATGGGAAAAAAATATAATTTACTGCAGCAGAATTGTAGGAGATTTGTACCTTCGTTGTGAAATTGATGTGGTTATGTTGTTAACTCTTGTTCATATATAATCACTACACTGTTTGTAATGGCCACATTGTCTTGGCAATGACAAGCCAAGATTTGCTATGGCGCTGTTTTGGTACCGTAATTGTGTTTTCCACTTTAGCAAAAAAAGTTTGGTTTGGCTGGGAATCAGTTGTGAGGATAAAGAACATATTGGAAGGGAACTGGGTAGAGTGGAGAAAGAATGTAAATTTGTCTGTGCAATCACTGTACAAAGAACAGTTGCACAGATGGACATTGAGTTGACTGCCAAAGAGTGTTGCCAAAGTGCGAGCCAGTGTGTTATTTGATCACAAGTGTGAGCCAGCGAGCCATGACATCACGACAATAGATACGAGACGTTACTCGAGTTGTGCGAGGTATTGGCTGAGATTTGTGGAGTACAATTCAAAAAACAACTATAGGTCTAATAATGAATTATTGTGATGTTAAATAGACAATGTTAGCTATCAAGGAGCGATGGTGTTTTTCATTGGGACCTTCGTCCCTTCAAGGCTAGGCCTACCATCCTAGCTAGTCTAGGCCTAGAGTAGGATAAGGCTAGTACAACATGCGGACGTTGGTACGTGTTGGTTAGTCTACAAACGTCACCTAAAGTAATTGATTTTACCCGGCAGAACGAAAGAAGGAAACCCCGCTTTTCAGTCTTCTTAGGCCCTTGTTTTTTGACAAACAATGACCTTTCAGAGGTCAAATTGCTGTCAAGAATATGAATTGGCTGCTTTGCAGCAATTACTTTTCCAGAACAGATTTTCTTCACAAATAAATCTTAGGCCCAATAAAAAAAATTATTAGTTTATCAGCCTCACGTGCATGTCTTATCTGATACTGTAAAAAAAAAATTTTTTAAGGAAAGAAATGTTATCATTTTTTTTATTGAATAGTTAGTATATTGTTTGTATATCTCAATCATGTTTTATTTTGAATATCAATGCACCAGCAAAAAAAAAAAAAAAAAAAAAAAAGGCTCCCTCCATCAACACTTTTCCTGCCTAGATAGGGTGATAATCTATACAAAACTACATTTTTAGGGCCTTAACCACACTAAGGGATAAATTATGTCACATAAGAATTACTGATTAGAAGTACTTATGATTCATACAAATTTTAATTATAAATTCATTATCATTATAAATGAAGGTCAGTAGCTTCAAATATTATAATTTTTAATTAATCATGTTCAGCTGCAAAAAACAATTGTTTGAAAAGGGAGGAAAATCAATAATTGTATAATCCTATGTTCTGAAAATGCTTTCATTGACCATAACTTGGCTGAGCCTTGCCATCATTTTAACCTGAACGTCAAGAAAATTTCTAGAATATTCCTCCAGAAGACAATGAATATTCATGAAGAAGATGTCATCCAATCCACAATATTCTTAGCATTGGTATAGCAACATAAGAAATATCCTAGATGTATTAGGAAAAAATAAAATTGAAAAAAAGGAACAATTTTACTTTTTTACTTTCAATTTTTTTTCCTTCACTATAGCTACTACCACCACAGTTGCAAATAATAGACTTTTACTTGGAAAGGGAAGAAAAACACAGCATGCAGATACTTGCTGGTTTGTACTTGGAATCTTAACAGGTTTCTGGGTATTTTGGCTTGTGAAAATTAAGCAACAAATGAGAAACATAGTTTTATATTTATGCGGCCTTATGCAATGAACTACATAATCTCCTTTGAAGTGGAAGTGAAATTCCTGCAGACTCTTGAGATGACAAGTGGTTAGTGACATCACTAGATGTCATAGGATTGATAATCTCAACTGCCAAGCAACAGCGGTTGACAAAGACTTGCACCAGGTATCACACCACTTGATAATGGAACTTTTCATAGTGTCAATCAACTTATCAACTGTCCAATCAGAACAGTGCCAGCAATACACGCGTGTACAACAAGCACACGTGTTGTCCCAAAAAGCGCACTGTCCGCGTAGGTTATAACACTGTCATCTTGTGGGACCTAGCAATAATACCCAAAGGACGGGGCTTAGTGAAAATGTTCATTGCACAGAGCTAATAATAATAGCATAGAGCATATAATATATGTAATATCTTATTACATGACAAACTACAGCCTATTAAGTGGTAGGCATTTTTACTTGGTACATTCACCTACCTTGTATTGAGTAATATTTAATATTTAATATACAGAAGGCTGTTAACTGGGTACGTGTATTATAAACAGAAGACTTCACCGGGTGCCGTGTATTAACCCAACTCCCATAGTAACTCAGCTAAAGAAAAGAGGGTTTTTTTTCTCGTATTTATTGTAGAACAAATAAATAAATAAATTGTTCCACCGTCATCAAATGACCAGCTAAAGATAAGGACTTCACTAGATATTCTACCTATTTATCTTGCATCATCAAATAATGCGAGATGGCAGCAGCCACTTAACCAGGTATGACACTGCTTTTCTCGCATCAATAAAATAACCAGATGAGGCTAAGACTGTGGTTTATCCAGGTATCATGGCCATTTTTCTCACATCATTAAATGCTCAGCTAAGGCCAAGAAAACTTCATCATGCAAATGTCACATTCATTGATCTTGCAAAAAAAAAAATTACCAGCTTAATAATTTACCACACATCACTGGTCTCTAAATGGTCAGCTAAGGTCAAGGACTAATCTCGTTTGTACTACTGTCTATATTTATTTAACAATTATAAACCATGTGATATTGACAATAGAGCAGAAGAATCAGTGAGTATGTTATCACAAAACATAACCATGACTTGCATAAACAAAAATGATAGAAATGCCCAACTTCCTTGGATGATTATTGTTTGTACCTGTATATTAATACAGTGCACCGAAAGTACAGCAAAGTAGCATTTACTTGAGTTAGCCAGCATACTTTCCCAGCATGCAATGTAGTAAACAATTTATGATGCAACTAAGCACCACTGAAAAGATCGAAAGGTCAATAATATGTGTGGTGAATTTTTCGCACATGAAACATGGTTGATAAATACTATTAGTATTTCTCATATTGTAACTTGAATATAATGACTACAATTCCCATAACACAAAATGTGAACACTGTGAAAATCTTCACAAACCAAACTAAAACCTATTCCAGCATAAAATCCTGTCCAGACATTCAAATTTTATTTCACATATTAGCATCTGCCATGCCTAAATATGGTCATGATGACATCACATCACGACCATATATAGGCACATCATGACTATATATGGGCAAGGTTGTAGTTGTAGACAACTAAGGGTGGGGTGATAGAAATTTTTAGTGTGAGTGGGTGATAAATAATAAGAGTGAATTTTAAGGATGGAAAAGCAGGGTTAATAAGAGTAGGTGGAGGGCCATGAAATTAAGCTTTGGACTGGGTGGGAAACTTCATGGCTGGTTGGCCCCCACCCACCTCAACTACATCTCTATATGGCATAAAACAGTTTTTTTGTCAAAGGAAATTTGATAGTGTGGACAGATCCTTATTTTTAAAACCTGTCATCGAATAAACCAGAAGAGAGACACTAGCCAATTAAGTATTAATAATGTAGGAATTATTCATCAACAAGCCAACAAGCTATTTCCACAGCTGAAATTGTATTTCATTTTATAAATTATGTAATTTTTCATTAATACAGTACGAATGAATGCTATCCAAAAAATTGCACGTATCCCTCTTATTAAAGACCATTATTGGGACTGGGGTTTTCATGGCCTTAACAGCTTTGGTCTTTAATTAGAAAAATTATTATCATAAAGATAAAAGGTAGACATTAATTTGGGACTACAGAAAGGCATTCTTCAGTTGCCTTTAATTGACATGTCGACATAGACGCGAAGCCCCGCCCATAAAGTCACGAAAACCTTAGACAATGGCGGCTAGACTTACCGAGTTGGCGAAGATTTTCTTTGCTATCGACCTTCTTTAAGAAAGAGAATTCAGGGTAGGCGGTATGCAAATGAATTATATACATTCATAGTGTTAATATATTTCATGGAACATGGCGGGGAAATTGTTGTAATAGCCTCTGTATTTCGCTCCCAAAGGAAGAGGGAAAAGCCGCATTCAGTCAACCTTGTTGTCGGCAGAGGCCAAGTCACTGATGCGCACTGCTCGTGTAAATCTGGGTATCTATAACCAAGCATAGACATCTAGGCCTAGGCTCACGTATGTTTCGCATTTAAACTAGCTGTCTAAGGAAATTAAAATGTCTGAGAAAAAGTTTTTGATCACGCGACTAAATGACGCTCGCTGATTAGTCGGTTTATCTGTCAATTAAATCTCGTTGAAATGTTAATTTGGAGGGAGACCTATATTCTGTAAATTTGTTGCTGCTGCTAGAGATGGGGCATTTTGAGTAAATTTGACCACAAGAACAGCAACAGAAACATAAAAAATCGTGTGCAGAATTTGTCAAATTTTATTATCCAGGTTCCCAATCTGGGGCGATGAAGGATCTGGCACGGTTCCAGAATTTTAGCTGGGTTTCCATAGAATCGCTCACCCTATCAGTGACAGTTGTCGTTCACTAGCAATGCACCCTGATTCGTTCGCGTCTGCAACGCAATCGGAAAAGTTGAACCAGGTTCAACCTTCCCGTCCGAGCTTAACCCCGACTATAGCAAATAATGGGGTCCCTCAGTGGGCGGGGTCATGGGAAGAGAAATTAATGTTTGCTTGTTCCGTCGCTGGAAGATTATTTTAAACGTGGGACGGGGTGGTTTGCGATAGTCTTGGGGTTCTCCTAACTTCAGAAATTTTTGTTTTTTCGAGATGCTCAGAAATGTACTGACGTGCATTACAAGATGTCTATTGATGAATGAATACTCACTTCTCCCCCATTTTACCATGGACAATTAATAATTACGATGATGAAGATGATGATAATGATAATGATGATAAGGAAGAGGAGGAGGCATCGTAGCAGGTGACGACAAGCTCCTGTGCAATTGCAAGGTTAATTAACAGGCCCTTTGATATGAGTGTCAACCGAGGCCCGTATCCCGAGTTTGTCGTCAATTTTCAATGCACACAATCGGACAATAGTAATTATCTATTTATATAATCAGTACATTCTCGACTGTCATGAAAATATCATATATATCTAAACAAATAACAAATTACATTATATGCATGCTCGGAAGCGGAGGGTCTAACATTATGTTTGATATGTTTCATGTTGTTTGTTGAATGGTCTTTAATGATATTACATTCTAATATGACCACAACATAAGGAAGAACACTTTGTCACCAACAGACCCATACATTGTATATTTCTTTGGGCCTAAATCATAAGGAAGTCTGCTATATATCTAAATTTCAGGAAATTATATGTTTTATGCATGCGCTGAAGTGGGAATTTTGTTTTATGCTGTTTGTTGAATGGTCTTCTTTAAAAATATTATAGTCTAATATAACCACAACATAAGGAAGTCCAATCTTTAAATGTTTATTAGATAGTACAGAGAATTATGATTGTTTATCAAAATCATACCCATGTTAAATCCAAAAAAATAAATATAAAAATATTTTTTGAGTGCATGCGCCGACGTGGAAGTGCATAAATGTCTTCTGTGATTTGTTGATTTTCAATATTTCAAAGCTTAGTGGTTGGACAGTCGGATATAATGCTCTCATAATAATTTCATATTTCGAAAAATTGTTTGGAGTATGATCACGTTCCATGATAGATTATAACCACAGGGTGCCCCTAAGCCAAAATTTCAAAATTGAATAAATTGCGTTTTTCCGAATCACCAGACTGAGTAGATTAGGCCTATTGGTTAAAATGTAAAAATTGAAGATTTTATTTTTAAATCGCAGAAAATCACAAATTTATATTTAGTACATTCTCAACTGTCTTGGCAATGTGGACCTTATCAAATTTGGTTGGGTACGTTATACAAACTCTTCGTAACACCCCACCTACTAGATATTCGGGCCTGGAAACTTCACTTTGGTGAAATTTTGGAATAACAAAATATAATAAAATTATATATGCCTTTCATTAAGGTTATAAGAATCAACGCACATGTATAGCCTAACCTCCCTTTGATTGATTTTGTATTAACCATACATTGTGACATAAAAGAACTGAACAGTGTACCGTACGTTATCGCGCAGCCGATTTAATTACAGTCCCTCTTTGATTAATACTTAAACAATTCAAAAAGTTTATTTCGTCTATATATTTTTGTCTTTGGTTTAGGTTGGTGGCATTTCTGACAGAAAGAGTTGGAATTCGCCAGACTACCAGGCACTGCTATCACTTTATACTTGCGAACGGTGCGAAGGTCTGGATCTGCATCTGCCTCTAGGTCCCCGGAAATTGCACTCTCATATCTTACAACAATACAATACAACAATTATTTTTCTTAATACAATTTAGGGGGGTGCGACTGCACCCTCTGCAACACCTCTGCATCTGACCCAGCCACTTATCATGAATGATTTAAGCATCTTGGCAACATCAGGACGAGCTACGTTAAAAAATAAATATATGGCGGTCCCTAACAAAAAATTAAAATGATGCATCAACACCTTTTTTTTATCTCCAGTCACTGTCAGTGCCGTTATAGATCAATACAGCCTAAGGTTGACCTAAAAGGTCAAGTACATGCACCTGACATACTTTCTTAAAGGATAAAATACTGAATAAACCAGAAGAAGAGGCAAGGTATCCAAGCAGAGATGATAAAAATTATTGAAGAAATGTAAGGAGGTTGGTTGTAAATGCAGCCACTCTAGAATCTGAGTGTAAGGATGAAGACAGTCACCAAATACATGTTCAATAAAATCAATATTTTGTATTATATATATATATATATTAATATTAACTTTGCATAATTGTATCTTCTTTGAATTTGTTTAAATAAACTAATGGTTATCGAAGTCAACCACATCAACTATTGTTGGTCTCTCACACAGATGGTGTCACTATTTGCAACCCTCTGGAACAATGATTTAACAATCATGAATTTTCATAGCGTTATGTTATTAATAGTTGTTTAATATTTATAATTATTTTACAAAAATTATATATTCATGTTGTTTACAGGTGTTTCAACTGGTGGAAGACACAACAAATAGATAAATTTATTAGTTCGATAGCAATCCATCAGTCAAGGTCTTGAATGAAGAGAAAATACTGAATACAACTGGACTTACCACATTATCCCTTACATCTTCCACTGATCCAATAAGACGACCAAATTCTTTCAAAGACTGAGCTGTAAAATCAATAACATTTACAAAATCTCAAAAATCTTTTTCAACGTATTGTACTTTTTAATTTTTTTGTTATTAAAGAATACCGTAGTTTCTTCATTGTAAGCCCACCTCCTTCAACATGAAACCAAGTTGATTTTTGGGAGGGGGCATTTGATCGGAGAAACTCCTCACAAAATTTTAACCACTGAAAATTGAAATGGTTGGTATTCAAATTACCATCAATTTTCAATTTTCTGTGAATATTGAATACAAACACAATCAACTATTCAAGTTTATACCTTTGTAGTGTCTTTAAAATGATAGCAGACATTCCACAGTGTCATCATATAATTGATAGGAGTTATCATCATTATGTATCAGTATACTTCCTAATAGCTGAAAAGTATACTGTGGGTATTGTTACACTACAATCCCTATTACTGTATATCCACTTGCTGTATTGTTAAATACTTTCATAAATAGTAGTCAGCATTACCAACATAAATACTTTCTGATGTATTACCTTCAAATTTTAAAAGCCTAGGATAACAATTTAGGGCAAGTTTTCTGCTACCCTGCATAACAACAAAGACAGAGATTTATTAGCCCAATACACAATTTTTATGCTTTTTACTCCTGGTAAACCGTGTAAATATTTTTCCTGAAGAGTTATATCCGGGTTAAATTTCTTTAAAAATGAAATTATTTTTAAAAATATTCAACAAAGATTACAACAATTATAACCATTGGTCAGAAATCAAAAAATCCCAGAAAGGATGCTGTGAAAATAACACTGAATACATCCAATCTATTATTTAATTTTTTTACATCGACAGTTGAACTTGCCTAAGTCAAATCCATAATGCCATTGAAAAATTGTTCAACTTCGATAAAATTCAACTTTTAGATTGTTAATTAATGGAAAATACAATAATTTGCCATATGAAATTAGATCGACTTAGAAATTATTTGACTTACGCAGGTTTAACTACATAATTAACTTGCTGAAAAAACAGGATGAGAAAGTGGAAAAGAAATGTATATTTTTATTGGGCTTTTACTTGAAACATCAAGAATGAATGAAAGCAAAAGGTACTAAAAAGAAAAGTAGTTTTCATCCTAATGTTTTGAAAAAAGGATGAGGGCACCTTTTTTTTTTACTACAAGATGGCAAATCCAAGATTGTTGATGGGAAACAGCTACTATTTGCTATTGAAAACAAGTAAGAGAAGCACAAGACATGATTCATACCATATGTATCCCCAACCACAAATGATCGAGAGAGGAATTTTTACTGATGCAAGTTAGCCAGATTTTCATACATTTCGTTAAATAAAGAAAATTTTTAAAAATATCAAAAATTGGTAAGGCAAAAAATATGGATGCACGATGGGAAGAGAAACTAATAATCTTTTTTATTTGGCCTAGTTTAGCGAAAAAATTATAAAAAAAAACCATGACAAAATATTTTATCACATTCTACAGGTAGTAACCTGTAAGTTATAAGCTATATTTAACTTTGATATTTATTGGTTTTTTTTAATTACGTTTTAAATTTTTTTCTGTTTATTAGGTTTATTTTAATTCTATTTAAAGTCTTTTAATTATTTACTTTGTTTTTGTAATTGTACTCTATTGTTTTTGCTTTGTATGTATTTGAGGGTCCCAAATGATCAGCCCCGGCTGGATGGACCACCCTCACAAAATATTGTTAAAATAAATAAATAAATAAAATCCCTTTACACAGCGCGAGAAAAACATGGTCACGCACATAATATTCACGCTGTTGTATATTCATGCGTTCAGCGTGCACCACCACATGGAATTAAAATAGTCATTTATGCTGCTGTCGAGTACTGATTTTGAGTGCCACTATCATTCTATTGCATACCGATGTCTCTGCGTAAAACAAGTAAAGGTTAGGAATTTTACACTGTTGAAAATAATTTTTGTTACATTTTGTTTTTAAATACCAAAATCAATAATAAATTGCCAACCAGGAATGTGTGTAGAAAATAAGAATAGGCGTACTTGGCATTTTCAAAGTAAAATATTAATGGATTTTTATCAGTCAAATCTAAACTTACCGAATAGTACAATATAAAAATCCCAGCCAACAAAAAAATGATGCTTCCCATTACGAAAAGCATTGTTAAAATAACACAATAAAAATTACCATATTCTTAAATTAGGTAACCTAGTACCGGATTTTACAAAGGGTTGATCTGTTTAAAATGAATTTGGTGGGAGTGAATCTTTCAATACATTGAAATAGAAGCTATTGGAACTATAATCCCAGGAATAAAAACATACCATAACCACACTACAGTTACTACTGTGTGATGTTAAAGGAACCTACTTAAAGGATTATAGCACATGTACAGTAGGTGTGTCTAGGTAAACTATGTTTATACAAAGGTAACATCAACATCCTTTATAGCTAGGGATCACGTAATAAAGTAATAACACTTAAGTCTGTAATCCTATCTAGGGATCATCTTTTATTTTACTACCACTGACAAGGTTACATGCATGAACGAAACCTGAGACAACTTACTGTAATAGTTCTCTCAGAGGAAAACTAAACTTCTAAATTATGAAAAATATAGTGCAGCTATGAATTATCGCTTCATATCTGCGTGTACCTCTCGTAATCTGCTCGTAGGTAAGTTTTGAACATAGCTACGAACCACTACGAAGGTCATTGTTATTTTAATTAGCTTTGCATTGATCATAGGATGGATCTTCGGGCTGATAAACAATGCGTAAACAATATTGAAATATAGTTTACCAGCTTTCAACGTGGGAGCAATGTTGCAATTTACTAATAAACAATGTTAAAACTTTATTGTTTTGTTATTTCCTACCTTAATAATAGATTGATCATGTTTTAAAAACCTTGTTTAGCTAGCTTAGCTAGGTAACCTAGTATAGCCTTCAGAAAGTTCGAATTTTGATGTCATTACAGCCTACATTTTCCCCTAAGAGAGGAGGGGAGCAGACAGTAATTATACTGGTTTACTTTCCAATTCGGAGTATTTTGATCTGACACTATTGTTCTGGCAGTAGGAATTTTCTTCTTTTAAATAGTAATATCGATGACAAATCATGTACAAATTATTACGATTTTCTACATAAAAATCACATTGTTTTACTGAAATTTGAAGCAGAACCTGCTAAGCGATCCAATGCTAATGGAACTATAGAAATCACTACCTTGCCGAATTAAGTAAGGGTAGTCATGCTAGACTTTTTTTTACTCACTGTTGCTCACAGCTTTTTAACATTTGCCACGAGGTTAACCTTTAACACACTTTAATGTGTTCTGATTGGCACGCACATTGTCCAATGCTGGATTTTCGGGGTTGACAAGATGAACTGGCAATTCGCCAAGTTTTATTCACAGGTTGTCACATAACGTTTTATAGTGTGAATAGAGTTTAAGACACTGTGATTTGCCTATGAACCTAATGACATCACATCTGTGAGCATGACATACCCAAATATAGAATATCACAGGTTGTCACATGACATTTTATGACATTTTATAGTGTGGACAGACCTTAAGATATTGTGACTTGCCTATGAACCTGATGACATCACATGAGCATGACATACCCAAATATAGAATATTATTATAGTGTGGACAGAGCTCTAAGATAGTATGATTTCCTTGAACCTGATGACATCACATATCTATGAGCATGACATACCCAAATATAGAAGATCACAGGTTGTCACATGACATATTATAGTGTGGACAGAGTTTAAGATACTGTCATTTACCTATGAACCTAATGACATCACATCTATATATGGGCATAACATACCCAAATATAGAAAATCAGAGTTCAACCTTAAGCTACTGTTTACTTACAAATATCAATCTCGTCATCTGTTTGTGACTGGCCTATACTTTCAAAGTTAAAATTCACTAGCGTCTCTGAGAAACTTCTCTGGGCCTTGGATAAATCTAAAAATGAAAAAAAGATTTGAAAACCATTAAGAGACGATAATCATTAGGCCAGTTATAGCATTTATGCAAACTTGAAAGTCACTTAATCTAACTTTAAAAGTAATATTACTCGTGGATATGGTCTCATACATTTCTTCTACAAACAAGTGATTTAACAACGTACGTACGTGTACGGCGGTATACCGACGCCTAGGCCTATGCTCCGGAGGATTTTAAAATGCTGATTTTTATAACTTGTGATTCGAAAATGACAGTGAACTTATGATATATGGTAAACAGATTATTTAATATTAGTGCCATTCCAAAATAATACGGGATGATACAATATAAGTTACGGAAATAGCGATATTAAAAGATAACTACAAAACTCAGTGCACTAGGAATACAACAAAATGGCCGATCAAGGTTTGTTTTTAATACAAAAAAAAAAAATTTATTTATCATCCCCACCCGCATGTATTTTATAGCATTGGGAAAAACAAATCTGGAAAAAAATATTAAAAAAACAAAATTTATCAGTAACTACTGATTACTGTATACAATATAATTACTTTAAAGTGAAATACAGTACTATTGCAATTTTGAAAATCATGATTGCATAATACAACACACACAGAAAGTGAAATCAATGTGTGTTGGTATTCAAACTGTTCTTTGAAGTACTGTACACTCACATTGTTTATTCAGAAAATATAACAGTTGGTAAACAATCATATGACTGTACAATTTACCTACGAAGAAGGCTTCAAAACAACTGTAAAGAGAGCACAATATATTCCAATGTGTGTAATGATTCAAATTATAATTCCTACTTCCATACAAAATAATTATACTGCAATATTATAAATTTTTGGTGGTTTCGTTTTAGTTAATGACCTATCTTGTATTGATTTTAAATTCATATTACTTACTTGGTCCTATAATTATAATTAAAATTATTACTGGGACACAATCATTGTAAATCTCTTGATGTTAAAAATAAGTTAGCATTTTGCATGAAATTTACTCAGTTTTAGGGATTGAGTATACATTTTATGATTGTCACTCGCAGTTGTTTGGACACTGGCTGTTAAGTACTATAAGAATGATGTATTTATGTACCATTGATTACTTGCAATAAAATTCTTACTTTATATACCTCCATGTGCAAACTAAGCAAAACTAGGTCACATGGCAAAAAGGTTATGAATTATTTTATAGAAAAATGTTAATGATACTACAGTACAACTCCAAAATTCAAACTGGTAGGACTTTTATGATAATTTTTCCCATGTATTTCCCTTGTGCCTATGAATAAGGCCCAATAAAAAAACATTGATTAATTTATTATCCCTGCCTGCATGTCTTAATTGGGAAAAACAAATCTGGAAAAAAAAATTAAAAAAAAATTTTTTTTTTTTAATTTTTCCATTTGTTTGTAATATTTAGTAGATATTGTTTGTATTAATAAAAAGCCTCACTCCCTTATCACTCTTCCTGCCTAGATAAACAGAATGATAAACTAATAATAATTTCTTTTATTGGCCTTAAAAAACGATAAAATTAATTTTAACGCCTGTATTCACTACTAATCCATGCCTGCATGCATTCACTCACTCACATGCATGTACATGACAACTAAACTGAACTTCAAAATTGATAAATGACAGCTTTTTAAATAATGTGTAATAATATACTGTAAACAATTTTACAATGCAATATTAATTCAATCTCCTCTCACATACACATGATGATGTGTTCACTAACATATTGAAATAAAATACTTATTCTAACAAACAGTTATTTTTTGAAGGGCATTTCGAATATGCTGGAAAATGCTATGAATAAATATAGAAAAACGAGCCAATACAAAAGAAATGGCACATCACTGTATGATAGACGAATGTAGGACAAAAACCACCCTTTACAAAAATCACCTGGACAAAAATCACCCAAAATGGACTATACCATATTTAAAGTGGGGGTGGGCAGTGGGGTGAACAATTAATTAAAACTTTTAATACCTACAATTTTACAATTTTTTTTGAATATCCATAAAGTTTGAAGTTTAGTGTAGTGTTTTAAAAATATAAAGACAATGCTAGAAAGTAGGACTACTGTACAACAAAAAGAGATGCATCATAACTCATATTATTAATATCAAAGACTATCCATTGCTCACGCATAGACTACTTAAATCCTTATCTAAATATACTACAGTATCATAAGCTACGCTTAAATGTTCCAGCAATTTCTATGATTCACCGGCTTGGAATGGAATGTAACCATCGGTGTAGAAACAACTGCTTAGCTCCATATATCAAAATATAGTGTATTGTGGCAATAAAGGTTGCCATAGTGACAAGGAAGTTGTACACAGGAAAGGCAATAAATAACGTACCTGGGGATAAATTATGTTTACAATCCATTTTAGAAAAATTTATGTACATTTTTTCTGGCACGACTTTAGAAAAACTGTAGAACAATGTAATCAAGCATGATGTGGTTTTGTAGGCGAGTACCTTACTCTAAACCCACTCGCACTCAATTTAAAAGTATTTTCACAGGACCTACGGTTCTGATTGTAAGCTGGTATCAGATAGTTGTTGGGGCCTACAGTATTTGTAACTAATCTTGAAAAAATCTTTGATACTTGGGGGCCTATATTTTTTGGAGCATTAGCAAACCATTCTGAAAAGCTAAGACCTGTTTTAAGCAGGGCACAAACTGAATTGTACAACGGTGTCTAATCGTCCTTCGACGAATGCATCTCTACTCCGTAGTGCTTGTTGCAGTCTGAGCAGATCTGTCATTAAAAACAATCTGTTGCACATGAAATTACATCAGCCAATGACCATCAGTGCAGATTATGCCCAGGTTTAGAGTACCGTAGATTATTGGCATTCTAACCCTATTAAAAACCAATGGTGCGCCTTAAAAGAATTACTGTATATTGGGTACACTTTCGTAACTGAGTGTTGCCCACCATTTATTTTAATAACATTGTACCAAATTATACAGCGGTATAGTACCAAAATATATGACAGGGACTGTGTCTATGAGTAAAATATGTATCAATATTGAAACTGCCTAGTGTAAACAATTTACATTAAATAGAAAAGATAATACTGTAATTAATAGAAGACCAGTTTCATTCTAAAAATTAATCTCATAATATAATGTAAACTATTTCCTGGCATATTTATAGTAATTTATGATGTGTTGAACTGAAGTAAACATCATAATGTACCAATTTGTTAGCAAGAGCCAAAATTTTTTTTTTTTTTTTTTTTTTTTTATTGAGTGCAAAGAATGGTTATTTGATTATATAACATTAATGTAATGATATATAATAATAAAGACAACAATAATGGGTGTACTAGTTGTTTGTACTTGTAGTGCACTAGATTCAATAAAGGGAGCAAGATCAGTTCAACACAATTTAATTTGACAACTAATTGAGTATTTACTGTTTGATATAATACAATAATAAGCTAACAAGTTAATGTATCAACAATTACAATGACTTTTTAATGCTGATTACTTCACTATCTTTAGATGTTAATGTGATTAAAAAACCATAGAATTTATATTTAAGTAGAAAGCAGAAAGATAAAATGATATGAAAGTTGGAAAATATATCCCCTGGAGAGTTGTAAGATTATTATTGTTTCATAAAAAAAAGAAGCAATTTCTGTTCTAGAACGCATTCACATCACTGGACTGGATAAAATTCAAAATAGTGATATACAGAAAATTAACACTTTAATAGCAGCGCTAAAGATGTTCTTTTATGTATTGTTATGTTAAGAATTAAGAAATTGATAATACTGTATCTATTATCTGTGAAACAAAAAATATAATAATTAAAATACATTAGTAAATTATGTATGACATTGAGAGTAAATTAGATAAGATAATTGGTAACAAACTTAGCCAGCACATATAGTACATCATTAATTACTACAGTATGTGACCACTGACCACTGATAACCACAAACTTGTACCATGACTCATGAGATAATGAAAATGGAATGATAGGCCACTGACCATAGAGATGGAAATAAGGACAAATTCAAACATCATCCCTTACATCCCTATAACATGATGAGTGGCATTGAGTCTTCATACAGTATACATTATTCTGTCTTTAAAAAAATATATATATTTACAGTAATAGGCTTATACTTGATTAGCTGATTGATTGGATTATACTGATCATCATCCACGTAACAGAACTTTCATTGCTATTATTCTGAGTACAAGTCCAGGAATGGGACTGGGTGTGGAATGCTGGCTACAGAATCCACTGAAATTGGGGGTGTGGGCTTCAACTTAGGACAACACCCAGACAATTAAATTTTTGATGGTCCAAACATAGACCCTATTTTGTATAATAGGGTCTGTGGTTTAACTTATCCATTTATAATATAATTTTTCATCATTGTCATTTTTAATTGAAAGCTAATAAAATATTGATTTTTTTTTCTTTTTAGCATATCAAAAGAGAAGGCCTATGTCTTCAACTCCAATGTATACTCGGACAAATGCTAGCATCTGAAATCAAGCCTGAAATTGGGTGGGTTTATACTCGGGTATAATAGTAGTAAATGAATAGGGATTGCTTGCAACCTACCTACTTACCTACCTACTTGCCTACCAAAACTTATTAGCCACATGCATCTAAATTTTAATTATTATATTACTGGTGTGGTCTTATAATACTTGGGGCATTAGCAGTGGCTTGCAACTTGCCTACATTACCTACCAAGTACTTAGCTTTATGCATCTATAAAATCTACAATAGCAGGGTTCAAATTTTCCCACAGAACCAACAGCAACTGCTGTAGAAAGGGCCTTCCACTGCTGTTGTAAATCCCAGGCTCGACAGCAAGCTTTTCGCCGTTGAGTTGCCTGATCCAGGCCTAGCAATGGACTACAGTTATAGAATAAGCCTACGGTATTCTTTAAAACAATTTACGAAGCTTGTTGCTGTAGAAGAGCACAATGCTCAGGCTTTAGTAAAGCCATAGTAGCCACTGTATTTGCTATTTAACCTTGTCAGTTCCCTGTCAGGCCTGGTACCCTGTATACTATTTATTTGCTTTGATAGCCCTTGGTATGGGGCGCCATTTGGGACATTAGAATTATTATTGGCCACTTCAATCAACTGCACTATGATATGACTACAAACTCCTGCCAGATTCACGAGACATAATTCATTCAAGCAAGTGATAAGTGAACACTCCCTTAACTGTGGCTTTATACAGCAGAATCTGCTGAAATGGATTCTGATCAGCGGCCAAGGTGTAGACAAGTGGTCCATGGGTAAATCAGTGGTCAATATGTATTATAAGTGATAACATTTAGATAATGATCCATCTGTAAATCAGTTGTTTTACCATATCAGTAGAAATGCATGAGGTTTATCCACCAGGTAAGTACAGTATTCACAAGGTAAACTAGTGGTTCTCATTAGTCCATTAATCAGTAGTTCCTCAGTAGATCAATGGTCCGCGTAAATCAAGGTGGTTCTACAAGTGGTTCTTCTGGAGATGATTGGTCCCAAGTTCAACTCTCAGGTTAGATCAATCTTGTGTTAATCAGGGGTCAATAAAAGCAGTGGTTTTAATCCAAATCAGTGGCCCTTGTGTGTTGTTCCCAACAACCAGAGTATCACTGAGTGTTAATGTATGTTCGGTGGATCTACTGTAGTTTCCAATTCAAAAGTGATGGATTCTTGATATGGTCATCTCAGCTGGACTGAATTTTATATTTTAATTTATTAGCTGAATAAGAGCAACACCCAACTGGGAGCTAATATCGCACAACACGTCAGTGTACACAACTAGACAACGAACTCTCATTCGATAAGTACATGAACAGATGTGCTGTTCAAACAACTACGACGATCAATATTTATGATAGTAAAATGTCGGTTCATCAAAATATTTGAATTATCAAAGTGCTTTATTATAGTTCAATCATTTCACAGCTTCAAATGTATTGACTGACTCAGAAGGGGTCATCTATTATGTTCATGAATGTATTTTCATGAAAACATAACTCATTTACATCGCTTTTCTGTGATCTCCCTCCCTACTTTTCCCCTGAAAGAGTGTATAATAAAATCATATGATTTTATTGATTTCACAAGGGTACATTTGCTTGCAAAACCTACTGAAAATCCCTCCACCCTCCCGACAGCCTATGTTTTGTACTCTTACAGAATTAATTGATGGTCCCTAAAAGCATTATTAGCATTTGATTCATACAGTACTGTATTCTATTTACTGTAAGCCATATTATACAATGTCTAGTTGTACTCCAATATCACATCAACTAAACATATTCAATACAAGTATTTTTAACTTTTGTTGACTTGATTTAAAGACTTGACTCATATCACATCCACTTCAATCATATATTTAATAATTACTTATAACGTTTCTTGACTTGATTTAGAATATTTGAAAACTATAAATTATTATAGAAAATAATGCAAATCATACAACTGGAAAATAATCGATCCCAAATTGTACATGTTTCAATTACTGTATTATTGTAATTACGTTTACTACCAAACAAAGTTTTATCAAACACCTTTTGTCTGAAAAAACTTTGCCTACTTCAGACACACAAAGACCTAATCATAGACATTACTCTATTTTTAGCAAATTATTCAATGAATGGAATACTGTACTTTATGAAGAAATATAAAGTTTTAAAAATATTATAAACTATGCTAAAAATAATTTCATTTAATATTAACTAGAATTACCATTAATATTTAAATAACAGAAACAATATCAATACAGCTGCAACATTTGTATAGATTATTAATTGTACTATGAACTTCACCTTTTGATTTACAAGTCAATTTACCAACCTAGCAACAAATTAGTCAAAAGATTAACAAGGCATTACATGTGCATATCTCACGGCAGGAATGTGATTTACGTAAGCTCCTCTGCGATTATCCCTACAACTGGCTAGCACAGTCGGGAAGCAATAATAACATGGCTTACGAAGCTAGCCAACAAGTTCAATGAACTACTGACAGTCACTATCTGTACCATAAGAAGATCCAGGATTTTAAAAACTGGCTTTCACTTGACACGGTCAACGGTGCACCCAGTCCCAGTACAAAAACGCAATACTTACAAAATAAGCAATTAGTATAGTTGCGTATCATACATTTGTGGAAATTATTATACAACATTTTAATGCATGAAAACAATTTTTTTTTCTCAATTCTAGTGCTAGAGTAGGTAAAAACAATGTTGAAAACACTAGCCTAGAATATTCATTGTTGTGCATTATCTAAACAAGTTGTTTCGAAATTTTGCACATGAATAAAAAAAGGCAAAGCAAGTCATGCACTAATGAAAAACTAGTGCACAGTTGATGGATGAGGATGGAATAATAATAGAAAGAATATCCTTTTATCATGGAAATTTCATCTGAGGATCACAAACACATTAATAAAATTAATAAAGGCCTTTTTGGAACCCCTGTTAAATAAACGCTTTTTTATTAGTATAGGCCTACAATACAATTAGCCTCCTCAAGAAAGTGGTTTTTATTACATCACTGAATCACACAACAACTCCTGTATTTGAATTTTCTGATAATACTGTGTGACATAGTGCAATCCATGCCACGCCAATGAAGTTTTCCTCACTTAAGTCATTCAGCAGATTCATAGTAAGACCAAGTGCCATCCTATTCAGATTAGATATCTTTAAGGGTTCTTAATGTTGTCATACCACTACATCTACAACCTGTCCACCGTGCTTGTAGACTTTTAAATTCAAACATTCTGGAGTGTGTCAATAACATATCCATAAAAAAATTATTATGTTGTCCGAATGACTCATCGTTCACAAAATTTGAAATATAAATAATTATGAATCCTTTAGTAATCTGTCTTTTTAAAACAATTTCCCTTGTTAATCTGTGAATCAATTATGAACACATTGTAATTTATAGATCATAATTTGTGCTGAGCTAAAGAAATATCAATATTTATTATCAATATATAAATAATAATTAATAATAATATTAATATGTCTTTCTTCTAGCGCTTCATGCACAAAGCCTCTAAGCGATTCACATTACTACCCCGGTCATTGGATGGAACACATACTCACACACATACAAATACAAATTATTTATACTGCAGTTTTAAGAAAATATTTCCATGCCCATGTAAAAGATGATAGGAATCTATTTTTATTTTTTTGCATCTAAACCCTGAAATCAGGTACAATAAATGTCAAAATTTATATAAAAGCAGTAAAAATTGAATTGATTTCCATGTCTAATTAAAAATTGATTAAGTTGAACTTATTTGCACAACTCAATTATTTGAACTTGGATATTTTTCCTGATTTTGCAAATAGAAGGAAATACAGTAATTTATTTAATCACAATCCATTTCAATTGTTTATTTATTATAAATTCATCACAAAACACATTTATTAAAAATTTCCTTCATTCAAACTAAAACCGAAACTTGATCAATTACATTAATTTCCTATTTCTATTATGAAATTAATGTTTAAAGTTTAGTCACTCCTAACACTGTACTACAGGTATACAGTAATATAAAGTAAATGACAGCAGCACTTTCGAGACTAACAATATAGAATTTAGTCTCTAGCTTTCGTCCACACAGTGGACTTCATCAGGAGCCTGTTTTATTCGTCATGTTACAGGTATACAGTGAAAGTAAAGAGTGCAAGAAAAATGCAATATATATTTTTGCCTCCCCTAGTAATGTTTTAGATTTTTTTTTTCAAAATAGCTATACCACTAAAAAAAACCAAGAGTTTTGAGAAGAAACATTTATAATTTAGAGAAGGAAAAAATGATATTGATCAAGTTAAAAAGGTACTGTATATTGAAAACTATAACTGTAACTGCTGGAAAGCTGAAGAAATATATAATATAAATAGTGCCATACACCCAGGCTCCCCGGTTCAAAAAATTCTGTAGGTGTCACATGATACCATGACATCAGAATATATTATAGTACTTTAAAGGTAAGCCTACAGCTGGGTAATGAAAACATGTGGCTTTCTATTTTCTCATCTGTCTACCATTCCCTCATACACGTGACCACGGAATCTGTGATAATCCCGTCGGATAAGCCCTGGAGAGTGAAGGAATCGGCACAATTCTGCCAGACTAAAAACTAATACAGGATATGCTTTATTAAATACAGTATGGCACTTGAATTTACCCAAGGCTGCCGCGTACAATAGAGGGCACAGGAAATGCTCAGCCACACTCCCATACTTGACTGATTGTACTAGACCGCACTTAATGGCTACTAACAACAAATCAAAGCATTCATTAAGTACCATGCAAGAATACTATACAAGACACACAGTGACAATACTCGTACAGATTGTCAAAGTGTATTAAAAACAGAATAAAGTAGAAATATCAAATATTTTTCTGCCTTTGCTTATTCTTTTAATTGCTGTAGTCTCTGTTGGAACTTGGTACATTACAATGTCAATATCATTATCAATACCAAAACTTGCGAAATTTCCAAATGATCTTATCAACTATAATACAAAATTCTTGCATAAATACACACAGCATACCAAACTGTGCATGTCTATTTCAATTCATTCAGAAAAATAAAATCATGAATTATGAATCTTTCACATCTCTCAATATTCTCATTAACAATACTGATACATGTTTTAAAAAAAATAAAAACACAAGAACTACAATACCGATACAGGCCAAGTGTCCCCTCTAGGTACAGAGGTAGAAGGTTAAGATTTAACTGAACAGAAAGGGAGGAAGCATTTTATATTAATGATGCACACAAAAACGAAGATGCACTGCACACACACTCTGGGAGGGCTGACTACAAAAATATGATTATCTTTATCTATTTGGTATGTCAATGAAGCATATGAATATATGGTTAACAATCAGTGGTTCCTCCTGGTATATTACTCGTAAATGAGATACAACATCAACTCTCAGCCAGCCATATCTACGTCAGAATCCTAGGCCTATCGCACAGAGCACACTTCGTGATCACACACGGTGTTTGAGCAACGGAAAGGTCAACTTACTCCTCGCTGCGCTGATCAGTGCCTTGCACTCTCGTATCAAATCCTTGATCGCTTTATTCGTACTTTCCAATTCATTCTCGTGAGATCTGAGATTTTCACGAAACTCCGGACTGTCCAAATAACAGTCGCTAAACTCCAAAGGTTGCAACACCATCTTGTTTGTTGGAAAAACCGTTAGTATCCTAACATAATTCCCTGGAAAATCGTCGCAACGCACTAGGCTGTGGCCCCGCCTTTTAAGCAGATTTTCTGGTGGATACGACAAAATTCATCATGGCGACCTCCACCTGCTTTAGTCTCGTACAACCATTACATAAATGTAAATGTGATATGACTAAATAATTGATAAAATAACACTTTGTGTTAAAATTTAACCTTATAACTTATATAACTGATAAATTTAAGTAAATTCGATCATTAATGTATTTTTTATCGTAAACTAGTTGTATAACGGATAAGTTTAAAATAGAGGGCGCTATATCAGATTTAAGACACGACAGAAAAAGAAAGAGATTACAGCCGCTTTATTATTATTATTATTTAGTGTATTACTTTGCTAATTGACATAAGACATTTATTAATATCTATTTATTCAATATCTGAAACGTTAATAAATAATATTACAGAGTTAAAAAAGGACAATAGGCTGAAAGCCTACAGTAACACAAATATAGATAAATTTCATCACTATCTTATAGCCCATAAGTAAAATACAATAATTATATCTGTGAACATTTACACAAGACAAAAAAAAAACATTCACACCTCATACAGCATTAAGCGTTAAATAACATAATAAAATCATTAAAATTGGCCGCTAGTAAATTTCTTCAAAATATTTATACAGGTATCTAAAGAACCGAGAAGTATTTGCTGTACTGATTATAATCATAAGTAAAATATAAGTTTAAATATTTTTTTAAATATATATTTTGATTTTAATAATGAGAATTATTTACAACTAATGGTTTAGACTAAGGAAAGAGGGT
>NW_022753229.1:231199-232041 GCF_011630105.1 Anneissia japonica
AACCTCTACCCTCCAGTAAATCATTAAAATTGGCCGCTAGTAAATGTCTTCAAAATATTTATATCTAAAGAACCGAGAAGTATTTGCTGTACTGATTATAATCAGTACAGCAATAATAAAGTATAAAAATAAGGTGTAAAATGGGCAGTTACGCCCCTTTTCCCCCCAGTTTTTAAATATTAAAAAATTTGTATCTCATTCACCGTTCCCCAGTTTTTCGTCAAACAACATTTTTCTGTCTTAGAAAAATCAGTTCTACAACATATCAAAAAATTGTTTCCTAAGGAGCCTGACTTTAATCAAATGAGGCTTGTCATCCCAAAGCCAGCATACAGTAAGTAAACAAAAAATGAAAATCAAGTTTTTAATATCTTATTCTCCACATTGTAAGTTGTAATGCTTTAAAATGATGGGTCAAATAATGGGATTTACTTACTACTCTATTGTCAAAGTTATAAGTACTCTAAAGCTCTGTCTACACTATCAAATTTTGTGTGACAAAAAAGTGTGATATGCCCATATATGGGCATGATGACATCACACCATGACCATATATAGGCATAGCATTACTATATATGTCAAAGTTATAAGTACTGTGGCTTCCTTATATTAAAGTACAGCATACAGTATGTCATACAGTATTCTAAAATGTAAATTACTCAGTTTAACAATTACTAACAGTATGCTGGTTTTTGGATAATAATAAATAATACAGACAATGTAAATGCACTTCCATATTACTCTAAAAGCGAGAATGAAAAAATAGGTGTAAATATTTTAAAATATATATATATATAGATAGATTTATTTACAATTAATGGTTTGGACTTGGAGCAGTAGCG
>NW_022753229.1:232083-234449 GCF_011630105.1 Anneissia japonica
ATTTTCATGGAAGAATAGAATACAGATGATTTTGGCTAAACTCTGCTGTCTCTTATACACATCTAGATGTGTATAAGAGACAGCCCACCAACACCTCATTAAAATGTTGGAAACAAACAAAAATCTCGCTCAAGTAGATAAATATCAACACATGCAACCTTATTTTGCGAGCTTCACAACCACCACTACCCCTTCGTCACCACCTCATTTGAAGGCTCCTAGATACGCCACTGACTAACTTGTGACACATCCATTCGTTAACATGTTCACATAAAATATCCGCGAATTGTCTGTCGGCATATTGTCTGTCGCCGAGCGCCGCCCCTCTCCCCTTCACACCCACGTCGAGGAGAGCTGCCCCACTATTCGTCGGGGGAGAAAAAAAATTTATGAATATTTTCAACATATTAGTAGGCTCAAAAATCGATTAAATAAGCCTTTGAAACCCATGGAACACCTCGGCAAATTTTGAGCGACCCACCACCCCACTTTTTTTCGTCGAGGATCATCGCCCGATAGTCTGTCGGCCAAGTGTCTGTCAGTGAAACGTCCGGTCACGTTTTTTATGGGTATATAATAATTGAGCCCTACTCTTTAGAATAATTAATCTTTTATAAATGACGAATGCGTAAAACAGTGTCCTTCACATATTATATCTCTATGGTCCTCCATTTCTTTTTAGCTTCCAAGTGGAGTGATTGTGATCATTATCTGTCTGCTGCCCTCAATTTTCGCGGATAACGAATTAAAGATAATGAATATTCATGAATTAAAACGAGTCGTTTTATTATTTACAAAATGTGTTATTATATTTACAAAATGCCATTCGATAGTAAATAACTTATATTTTATAAATAATGTGTGTATATAAATACTTATATTGTCTAAATAAATAGTTTCATAAGAAATATTATTAATGACATTTATATGTAGCTTTTAAATTATTCATACATATTCTCAACTTTTCGTTGATGGAGCATACTTACCTGGCACAGGAGAGACTTTGATCAAGAAGGAAGTCCTCCCAAGGCGAGGCCACGGCATTGCACTTAGCTGTGGTTGACCCTTGCGATTCCCCCAAATGTGGGGAACTCGGGTGTAAAATTTATGGTAGGGGAACTCGGGTGTATAATTTATGGTAGCGGGGGACTGCGTTCGCGCTAACCCCCAATAATGATCTTAAAAGAAGGAATAAAATATATGTTAGCAACTTCAATCTTTGGAGTATTGTATGTGTCATAAAGACAGCCAACTATTATATGCAAGTTTTTAATTAATGCAGAAAATAAATATTCACATGGTGATTGGGGCCGTCTTGTTCCTTCAAAACACCCGCAGCCAAATAAAACGCCAATGGATGTAACGTTTGTGACACACGATTTTCATTTACCGTACTACCACTTGGTCAAAACTTGGATCTTATTTGATGTGACCACCAAGGAACCCACTGAAGTACGAATACTTATTTTCATTAGAAAACAAATTATTTCTTTTGGCCGTGAAGTGAAGGAAATGTATCTTTTAACATTACGGCCAACCCTATTCATGGGACACCCCATGGGATTAAGGGGATATTTTTTTCATTACCGAAGGTGTCCTCATAATAATAATAATAATAATAATAATAATAATAATAATAATAATAATAATAATAATAATAATAATAATAATAATATCTCGAATTTATATGGCGCCAATTCCAAACAAGATCAAAGGCGCAACGCATGTGAAATAATATTTTAATGGGGATTTCTTTTGATTCCTACCGGTGAGGCAGTCCAATCTTTGTTTACATTAATGTCAATCAAAAAACGGCTATTGCTTTATGTACGGCATACTGTAGAGGCAACCTACAATCTATGTAATTACGTACGGCACAAAATAAGCTCTGAGGCGGTCCTCGCCCAATTGTCATTCATAATACAGTATTTAGAAAGCAATGATTATCATTCGTCGCTATCTATTACGCGTAATTAAAGATAATTAATAAACATGAGCCTAAACTATTTTCAATACCTATTAAAATCAAAATGACTACAAAATAATTATACTTGTTACAATTTTTTAAATTTAATTATAAATTGCTAGCATACTGAAATTTTGGGAGGAAAGACATTTATTTATTTTTTTAAAAGAATTCCAATTGTAAAAGCTTTATCACTCTAAAAAATTATGTAGGCCTACAACTGTTAGCATACTGCATGTACCTAAGAAAGTCATCAATGAAGTCAAAATATCTTTTTAATTTCATATGGGAAAATAAAAAAATAAGTTGATTGATGTTTTTTTTTTTCTCTTGCCTTGTTTTTATTTATTTATTTATTTATTTATTTTTTTTTTTTTTTTTTTTTTTATTATTGTTATAG
>NW_022753229.1:235929-247430 GCF_011630105.1 Anneissia japonica
ATAATAATAATAATAATAATAATAATAATAATAATAATAATAATAATAATATCTCGAATTTATATGGCGCCAATTCCAAACAAGATCAAAGGCGCAACGCATGTGAAATAATATTTTAATGGGGATTTCTTTTGATTCCTACCGGTGAGGCAGTCCAATCTTTGTTTACATTAGTGTCAATCAAAAAACGACTATTGCTTTATGTACGGCATACTGTAGAGGCAGCCTACAATCTATGTAATTACGTACGGCACAAAATAAGCTCTGAGGCGGTCCTCGCCCAATTGTCATTCATAATACAGTATTTAGAAAGGGATGATTATCATTCGTCGCTATCTATTACGCGTAATTAAAGATAATTAATAAACATGAGCCTAAGCTATTTTGAAAATCAAAATGACTACAAAATAATTATACTTGTTACAATTTTTTAAATTTAATTATAAATTGCTAGTATTTAACAATTTTTGTATATTATTTGCTTTTATATTATACATACTATAATTTACAAAGGGTACATAAACCTTTGTTAAATCTACTTTTTACATATGGTTTAAGAATTGAATTATATTTGTATGTTAAAATGTATTTATAATAATTTTGTCAACCAATTTGTAATAAAACATGTCAAATGCATTATTGTTTATTTTTTATTTTTTACTTTTAGGCCTTAAAAAAATCACAGCAATTTTTAAGTTACTAGGTTACAATAGGTAATAATAATGAAAAGCTAAAAGAGCACACATTATTTTTTTGAAGATAATTTGAACACTATCGTCTCTCCTTCCTCCCAGATGAAATAGGGACTACAGACATCAGAGGTACGGTAGAGGCCAGTGTTATCATTATCAAGCCGAAACATATTTTCGACTCAGCAATCTCAATTCTCAGTTTACCGATACATGGGTTGTCGATGTCGACCCACGTTTCCCATTCAATTTGCCGAACTCTAATAATCTTTATCGAATAGGCCTATACACTTTTTTTTCTCAATGACAATCGAGGACCGCATTCAAAATAGAAGTTATATTACGTATATTCAAATACAGTAAAATGCGATAAATATACATTCAAATAGTAAATCCTAACCAATTAAAATACAGTAAAATAAAGCAATACCAGTAAAGGTGCACATTATAATAACAAACAAAAAAAATACAAAAATCTAACACATTAAAATTGAATAAAAGACAATAAAAGGAACACGGAACATTTAACGGATGGAATCTACTAGGCCTATAATAGGCCTATGTATACTCAAAAATGGGCGACTGGAATAAGTAGCTAATGAGTACTATCGCTCATTGCAGGTTTCATGCAAATTCAGTTGGAAACGAGGGCATTTTAAAATAATTTGAATATCAATTTTGAATAATGGGAAAAAGGATGAATGCATTCTGAAGTGAATTTTCATTGTACAATAAAACTTTTCATTGTACAATAAAACAGAAAAAATTATTAGTTCAGACTATCTATGTTGGAAGGAAGAAATTGATAAGTTAGCATACTGAAATTTTGGGAGAAAAGACATTTTTTTTTTTTAAAGAATTCCAATTGTAAACGCTTTATCACTCTCAAAAATCATGTACAACTGTTAGCATACTGGATGTACCTAAAAAAGTCATCAATGAAGTCAAAATATCTTTTTAATTTCATATGGGAAAATAAAAAAATTTGATTGATGTTTTTTTTTTCTCCTGACTTTTTTTTTTCAGTTTTTTTTTTTTTTTTTTTTTTTTTTTTTTGTATTATATGGTTATTAATTGTCTGAAATGAAACAATTGAAAATTGCAATTGAAAAAAGAAGGACCATGTGTGGTGAATATAATGAGGGCGGTCTAAAAATGATTGACTTAAGATCTAGTATTCGGATCGGGAGCTAACCGTTAGCGCTAACCGTTAGCACCTGTGTGGGGACGCCCGATCGGTTAGCGCTAACCGTTAGCGGTATCTGGATACCGCTAACGGTTAGCAAGCGCTATCGGTTAGCAAGTAAGCGCGTTTCTATCATCAACCAATCACGCGTACGTGTTTACAATTTCAAGTTTATTATTGGTCAGTAATTCGATCATCATATTATCCGGATCGGGATTTTCTCGCACGGCAGCTAACGGTTAGCAGGATCCGGATCCTGCTAACCGTTAGCTGCCATGTGAGAACATAGCCCTAAGCTGCCGTGTGAGAACATAGCCAGCAAATAATACCTCCATGGTTCTAACACTGTCGTCTTATGGACCTTAGCAACAATATCCAAGGGGCGGGGTTTAGCCGAAAGGTCCATTAATGCTATCCCATTGAAGTGACGTGGAAACCTATAATTGAAAGCAAATAAATCCACCAACTCCTGTGGTAACAAAATATTGGGAATGACATCAAATCAAGTGTATATAGTAATAAAAATACTCAAACTTTGTTACACCATTAGCGCAATTAAAATTGGATACTATGTTTGACATTAAAATACCATATTGGGAATGACATCAAATTAAGTGTATATAGTAATAAAAAATACTCTAACTTCGTTACACCATTAGCGCAATCGAAATTGGATACTATGTTTGACATTAAAATACCATATTGGGAATGACATCAAATTAAGTGTATATAGTAATAAAAAATACTCTAACTTCGTTACACCATTAGCGCAATCGAAATTGGATACTATGTTTGATATTAAAATACCATGGGAAACAGTGTGGAAAAGAAAAAAATCAATCAATCAATCAATCAATCATATTTTATTGTGATTGTTCAGGAGTACATAGAAATTTGTTTTGCTCTGTGGTAAAAACACATTCCAAAAGGCAGAACAAACACAAACAAAGAAACAAAGTGCGAAAGTATGGAACATTTACCTAAAATTTAGAGCCCTAATTGATCTAGGAAAGAAACTATTCCTGAATCTAGCCTAAGTGGCTTTCAATAAACGAAAACGTCGACCACTGCGCATCAATTGGAATAGGTTTGAGGCAGGATGAGTTCGGTCGCCCATAATAGCCTCTGCCTTTTTAAGAAGCCGATCATGGAAAACACCGAAATTAAAAATAAAATAATTAACACAATTCCACTTTAGATTACTGCACAGGATAATTCCAACCAACGAAAGATTGTATAAATGGAGACTAATACCCCATTCAGACTAGACTTTGCATTATTGCGATCGGTTGCGATGTAATCGGTGGTAAACAGTTGTAATCCAATCCAACTTGTTATCGCAACCATTCGCAAACGGGAGTCTATGAATTGTGACAATTACCAGGTTAGTGATACAGGAAAAAGGTTTGTAAGTTGCAAAAATGTGAGAAATCTCTGGACAATAGTAAGGAACATGACAAATGTCGACTCAAATACAGACTTATTTTTTTTTTAATTATTTGGAACAGACAACATTATATAGTAACAGGTGTATACTCTAGGTGCCTACTCTATTTATAAGGCCTGGATTTTAGAATTACTACATAGTCAAAAAATAACACCGATGCCATAAAGTTGTTCAGAAACGAAATACACAAAAATGAACTTTAACTCATACATCTTGTACTACTGTGTCAAAAAATGTAATGAATTGAACACCTCCATATTACAATATTTAAAAAAAACACACACACAAAGAAAACAAAAACAAAAAAAGGAAAATATCCCAACGATGATAATATTTCATATTTGTCAATTCATAGTTGTTACTCTATATTATACGCTAGTGTAAATTTGAAAACATCTGTATTAGTTGTAGGCCTATAATGTAAATAATGAACATAAGTCCCTAAAGACATTATGCAAACATGGTATTCTTGATGATAAAATGAAAAATTATTGAAGAACAATGTAAAGAGTAAAAGTGGGAAACCCACAAGAAAGAGAAAAAAAAAATCCCGATTCGATTTTACCAGTCTAATTATAGAAATCATATGTTCGGATCCAACCTCTATCAGATTCAACGAACAGAACGTCTCTAACCCCTGACTGGTTAGGGGTTGGGACCTCCAGCCTACAATGAGGGCACGTACGCGAGGTGAGATACCATCGCTCAATGCAGGCTTTATGCGTAAACACTTTACATCTTGAACACTTTGAAAATCTGCCCTCAACGGGGCTTAAGCAGATCACGCAATTTTCCATTATTCTAACACGTGCCCATTTCGTTTGAGTTGCAGCATTCATACTTATACAACATAACCACTTCTTCTTCAAACAGACTGGTGTTGAAAATTTGAAGCCTAGATGATGATACCTAAATTAACTTCAATATAATGTTCTTAAAACAATAACAATAATATAATAATTCTTTCAAATGTCGATGTTAAACAGACCAATAACACTATTAGTTTAACAATGGAAATTAACTTTCCGTAGCATAATATCGTGTCGTCATCAGGCAGCATGTACATTACTTATTAATAAGGACAACCAGGGATCTTCTCAATTGATGCCATAACACTAGCTATTTAAAGCTTGTTTGAAAGTAATGATTCTCAACCAACAGACATATTTTTGTGGAAAATCTGTTGAGACACTCGATGTGAAGGCCAGTTGCGTAACGGCTATGAGCTCTCGCTGGCTAAAGCAGCCAGGGGCCCCGGAAAGGGGCCCCCAGCACTGAAATCAAAATATGTTTTACAAGCAAATAGGCCTAACTAAGGCCAATTCCCAAGCCAAAGTCTGCCGAGTGATTGGGGAATTTTTATTATCATCATTATCGCCAGTCCACGTTTTATTGAAAAGATTGCGCGAGTGCAGAAACCATGAGCAAAGGATTTGACACACATGAGTATGATACATTATGTTTCTGTCCATAAATATTTATTGATTTTATTGGCTCGTTTTGTTCGGTATTTATTGTAATAGGCCTATTTTTATTAGTCACCTTAGTTAAAATTAAGTATGCTTTTTTGGGACAAATCACGATACATAAAACTTAGAATTTGAATATGTAGAAAAGACATTAATGTACTTCATAGAACGCTGAAAACGCCGCAGCCGTTTGCGACCCCCAGCCCTAGCGTTTTGGGCCCTACCCAGGGGCACCATCCCCCTTCGTTACGCCACTGGCAGTAGCGCCGAGAGGCCGGGGTAGGGGCCGGCGGTAACTAGATAAAAGAATAATACAATAAAATAAATAAATAAAAATTATTAAAAGTATACGCTCATCAAGGCAATTCAACAAAAGGACGCACATCTCGGAACATTAAGGCTCACGGCAGCTAATAGTTAGCAGGATCCTAGCTGCCGTGCGTCCATAAAGCCTGGTTCTCATGAGAGCCCTAGTATCCGGATCGGGAGGTAACTGTTAGCGCTAATCGTTAGCACCTGCGTGAGAACACCCGATCGGTTAGCGCTAACTTATTTTTAATTACAACATATTCGTTTTTAGCCTAACCTCAGTATTCTTGGCTTGTTTGTTCGGCCAACAATTTTAAATCCAATCTAATCTTTGTTTTACAGCGTAGTGGTAATCCAAACAGATTATCTTGTCTCATAGACCTAAGGGAAATATGTATGGCACAAAATAACTGCTGTCTCTTATACACATCTGCCTAACTAAGGCCAATTCCCAAGCCAAAATTCCTATATTCCTATATTCCTATATTCCTATATTCCTATATTCCTATATTCCTATATTCCTATATTCCTATATTCCTATATTCCTATATTCCTATATTCCTATATTCCTATATTCCTATATTCCTATATTCCTATATTCCTATATTCCTATATTCCTATATTCCTATATTCCTATATTCCTATATTCCTATATTCCTATATTCCTATATTCCTATATTCCTATATTCCTATATTCCTATATTCCTATATTCCTATATTCCTATATTCCTATATTCCTATATTCCTATATTCCTATATTCCTATATTCCTATATTCCTATATTCCTATATTCCTATATTCCTATATTCCTATATTCCTATATTCCTATATTCCTATATTCCTATATTCCTATATTCCTATATTCCTATATTCCTATATTCCTATATTCCTATATTCCTATATTCCTATATTCCTATATTCCTATATTCCTATATTCCTATATTCCTATATTCCTATATTCCTATATTCCTATATTCCTATATTCCTATATTCCTATATTCCTATATTCCTATATTCCTATATTCCTATATTCCTATATTCCTATATTCCTATATTCCTATATTCCTATATTCCTATATTCCTATATTCCTATATTCCTATATTCCTATATTCCTATATTCCTATATTCCTATATTCCTATATTCCTATATTCCTATATTCCTATATTCCTATATTCCTATATTCCTATATTCCTATATTCCTATATTCCTATATTCCTATATTCCTATATTCCTATATTCCTATATTCCTATATTCCTATATTCCTATATTCCTATATTCCTATATTCCTATATTCCTATATTCCTATATTCCTATATTCCTATATTCCTATATTCCTATATTCCTATATTCCTATACTGAAGCAGAGGAAAGCATAGTTACCTGGCACAGGAGAGACTTTGATCAAGAAGGAAGACCTCCCAAGGCGAGGCCACGGCATTGCACTTTGCTGTGGTTGACCCTTGCGATTCCCCAACATGTGGGGAACTCGGGGGCTTAATTTATGGTAGCGGAGGACTGCGTTCGCACTAACCCCTAAAAATTAAGCAAAAAATGGAAAACTATCACCTTTTGTTTAAGAAATAAAATGCTTTTAAACAAGCGCGGACTGTTCAGGGGAGCGCTTATAACAAAAAGTGTTGGCGTGGCACTCGCCATTCTACCTATTTCACGCAATTCTGTAGTTCTGTAGGCTTATCATAAGTCCAACTTCATCGTAAATAAACGTTTATAAAGAAATGATTGACTTCATTGTGTTATTTATTTATTTTAACACTGTATACATTGTATTTAAAACCTTGTTTTTCAGTGTCTCATTACACACAGGGTAATAGGCCATATAATAATAATAATAATAATAATAATAATAATAATAATAATAATAATAATAATAATAATAATAATAATAATAATAATAATAATAATATAGAAATTTATATAGCGCCTTTTGCCAAAAGGATACAAGGCGCTTAGAAAAGGTTTATTGTAGGAAGAGGATTATTTAGGAAATAAATGAGCTTTTAAGAGTTTTTTGAAGACTTCAGTACTACAAGCATTTCGGATAGAAATAGGAAGATTATTCCACAGTTTTGAAGCAGAGGAAGAGAAAGATTTATCACCAGCAAGTTTGTTGGATTTGGGAACAGATAGACAGGAACCGGAAACAGAACGGAGAGAATAGGTAAAGGTTAAGAAAATCAACAGGCAGGAGATATAACTAGGATTGGAGGACTGCAGTGTATTAAATGTCAGAACTAATATGCGGAACAGGATTCTGTGACACTGGAAGCCAGTGGAGATGATTAAGAAGAGGAGTGATGTGACAATATTTGGGTCTGCAACATACAAGGCGAGCACACTTATTTTGAAGTTTCTGAATACGACTTAAATTATATTTACTGATACCATAGAGTAGTGAATTACAGTAGTCAAGCCTGGAGAGTAATATACTCCCGATTAAGCGCCGCGGCGCTTAACAAATTAAAATCACGTTTGGTACACGTATTCGAGCATTTACGGTAGGCCTACTTTAGCATTCTTGACTTCAAGATTTTATTTCATTTCATTTCAGTTTATTCAGTTCTATAGAGAGATAAAAACGAAACAATACAAAAGTGCAGAAACAGATAAAAAGTACAAAGAACAATATCAACTGAAAGAACTGATGAATATACCCAAGAAAGTTTACAAGTAAACTTATTTCCATAATTGGGGTCCTCAAGACAGAAAGAAAACATTGAAAATTGCACTAACCCTAACCACTAAAAATAGCAAATCTTACCAATAAGTCAATTACATTAAAAAGGCACATTTAAAAAGAAAGTCAAACAAATGAAAGAAAGCAGCACATTCAAGAAATATAATAAATAACAGTAAAATTTAAAAATAAATTAAAATTATCAAAAACGCTTTATTAGATAATTCAGTAATTAAAAGGTATTATAAAAATTAGATATAATTTAAACAATTAGGATTGCAGTTCTTTAAATTACAAGGTAAAAAAACCCAATTATTAAATTTTTTTATATGCAAACAACATTTTAGAGCAGCAGAATGACTTCCAAGTTTCAATCTGAGGACGACTAGGCCTACATTTTAGCTCCGATGAGGAGCTCTAGGAATACCCTGCTGATTGTGTGCTTTTTTCTGATTGACTGTGCTTTTTTCATCGCTGAGTGGGTTTCAGCAAGGACTGTACATAGGCCTATTTTGTTTTTCAATTTAAAAACATTTTAAATCTAATTATTTAATTTAATTATTTGAAAAATTACGGTAGGCCTATCTGTTATTATGAGGAGTTCTATGTTTTTTGTGAAGTGCTACGTGGTATGTTTCAGAATAGACCCCCTTAAGGTTTTGGCACCGATATTATTATCGTGCTCCAGCCTCTCAATGCCTGAGGCTCCGTTTGAGAGCCTCTCCATAAGGCTTCTTTATATCACCTTTACATTTTAGACGACTTGTTGGCGGTCACTTCCTTCAAACGTCGTAGGTGAGTTACAGGTCGAACCGGGTCACATTAGATTTCAACCGGGTGGAGTTAGATTGATTTTGACTTTGAGATTTTAGCCGCTGTTGTGTTTATCCCCACCATAGCGTTGTTTTCTTGGGTAGCGGAGGTGTCCTGTTCGCGCTATTAAGTTTTATTTACACCGAACACAGAAGTTAAGGAAGGATACGGTACTTCCGGGGATCCTTCTCATCTCTTTTTTCTTCGGTGGCACCGTTTCACCCTGTTTAAAAAGCCACTAATAATAATAATAATAATAATAATAATAATAATAATAATAATAATAATAATAATAATAGACCTAATAAAGATTTATAAAGCGCACATCTCCACCAATGGTGCTCAATTACACTACAAAATCCATAAAATTCCCAGAAGAATTTCAAGCAAAATCCAAATACCAATTATCCCATCGAGGCAATGTTGCTCCCCATATAAGTATGCGCAGAAACTCAAAGGCAGTATGTTGAGCATCAGCACCGTCCACCCTAGGATAAGCCCAGGGCTCCACTACCGTGCACTGCAAAAGAAGCAACATTGCGTCGACAGAGAAAAGTGGTATCATGTTTTTTTATTACTTTTTTTTAACAATATAAATTCAACAGAGAAACATCAAGGTTCTCTATATGCCTCGGTGAAAATCAAAATTAATTCCCAGAAAAATTTCGAGCAGAATCCATATACCAATTATCCCATCTAGGCAGTACTGTTGCTCCCCATATAAGTATGCGCAGATACTCAAAGGCAGTACGTTGAGCATCAGCACCTTCCACCCCAGGATAAGCCCAGGGCTTCACTACCGTGCACTGCAAAAGGAGCAACATTGCGTCGACAGAGAAAAGTGGTATCATGTTTTTTTATTATTATTTTTTTAAATAATATAAATTCAACAGAGAAACATCAAGGTTCTCTATATACGCCTCGGTGAAGAGATGAAATTTTAAAGTTTTGTTTTTTTTTTCAACCCACTCCTCTTGTACCTTATAGATCACGATGATACCATTGGTATTCGATTACCACTTTCCACTCCTACTCTGGAGACTTGAAATCATGCCTAATTTGAGAATGTACACCATAATGTTTAAAAAACTTTTATTGTACGCAATGTAGATTGTAGACCATTTTGACCAACAAGTTTATAAAAATGCCTACAGGTATATGTACATGGGTACATACACATCTACATGCATACAGTATAAATACACACACTCATATATATATATAGGTAACCTTTCACTCCATAAAAAAAATTAACCCTTTTTAAAAGTGGTTAATAATTACCAGCCTAATTATAGAAATCGTATCTTCGGATCCAAGACCTGTCGGATTCTACAAATACGTT
This sequence comes from Anneissia japonica, assembly GCF_011630105.1. Lineage (NCBI taxonomy): Eukaryota > Metazoa > Echinodermata > Crinoidea > Comatulida > Comatulidae > Anneissia > Anneissia japonica. Next base: position 245,883 of record NW_022753229.1, read on the forward strand.
TCTAACTCCTGGCTGGTTAGGAGCTGGTGCCTCCAGTCTACATTGCGGACATGTAGGCCTACGACCAGGAGAAGCACGGTGCCATCTGGCAAGGCAGGTTTGATGGGTAACTAAACGACACTGAATGCATGTCGATAGCCTTCCCATAAGCGGGCTCACACAGATAATACACTCCGGCATCTTCTGTTCAAGCACCGCATTTCATAAATTTGCAATAGACCTATTTATATAACTAGTGTGTTCCGAAACAGACTGGTGGTAAAAATAAGCCATTTTAATTTAACTTAATATAATGTTCCAAAAATAAAATAAAATAATTATATAATCAATTTCTTTTTCAAATTTCCATTGGTCAGGCGTGCATTGTTTTAAAATGGCTAAACATAAAACAATTAAACATGCAAATTGATATGAAAATATGCAGTATAGTTATAGATAGACCAATCACGGTATTCGTTTCAATAACAATGGAAAAATCAATGAAGCTTCATAGACAGCATTGCAATTTGATTGCGTTACTGTAATAGGCCTATGACTGGTAAGGATCTTTTTAGGGTTCTAAATTGATACTAGAACCACATTAGAACCAATCTGGATGTTTTAAAAGGAATTGTAGTGATTCAAAGTTGTATTCTTTCCTCAACAAACAGACATATTTATGCGTCTGGAAAACCTGTTCGGAGGTTTGAATATTTGCAGTCTCAACAATAAAAATCTGATATATCCGTGGATGATGACACTGTTGCTGTAACACCTAGATGCAGTCAGCAGGAAGGCAGAAAAATACAGGATGATAGTAAGCTGAGCTAAGATTATTATTATAGCTATAATTTTAATGCATTGTGTTGTGTTGCATTGTTTGTTATTTGTGTAAATTTATACGTTTATTGGAGCAGGGAGTTGTTATAGTCACTATAACAACTCCCTGATTGGAGTAACAATCAAATTCAATATAGGCCGGCCTATTTTTTCTAATACTCGTAAGCCTACAATGAGAGAGAATATCATACTTACTTGGCAGAGGGGAGACTTATCAAGATGGCGAGGCCACGGCTATTCCCCTAAATGTGAGGAATATAAATTTGAAGCATTATTTTGAATAAATGATAAAAATGAATAAATGAAAAAAAATGTTACGCCCTCATGAGCTCGTGTACCTTAGTGTTACTTCAAATCTGGCTAGGCCTATATGTAAATGAGCATGAATGTAAACAGTAGCGGTTGGTACGGTGATATGCTAATGAGTTAACGGTGTAAGGTAGAATGGACGTGATGTCCAAGTGTAAAAACCAAGTAGCATGCAGCTTTAGTGGTTTTTGTTGCTCATGTGCTATCAAAAGGTGGGCAATTGCATGGTCTATGTGTATTTGTTGACCGTGCATGGTGTAGTGAAGTTGTTTATTGAAAATAAACCGAGTTCTGTTTGCAATTAGCCAAGGCTCCAGTTTGTTTGTGTTCGTGACCGTAACAAACATAATAATCATAATGATGACAAAAGTGACAAATGTATTCGTAAGTGAAGTTTTATTGTACAATGAAAAAAATATT
>NW_022753229.1:247594-250267 GCF_011630105.1 Anneissia japonica
TCTTCGTACCGGGCTGGGTAATAAGAGAAAAGAAAGAGGGGAGAGGGAGGGAAAGAGAAAGAAGAGGAAAAGAAAAGGAAAGAAAAAAAAAAGAGGAGAAAAAAAAAGACAAGAATAAAAAGGAAGATATCATAATGACCAGATTCAAAACACCCTGCAAAACCCCTTCTCCACTTCAAAAACTGTCATAACTCCTTTGATCTATGCTGCGCAATGGCGTAACCACTTGGGGACAAGGGGAAAATATCTATCTTTGAAAAATCTTCCCCGCCCCTTTATAAATGCCCTTTTCATCCCCTGAAAGTGCCTAAAAACCTCAAATTTCGCATTTCTTGTTGACATGGGCCAATTTCCTCTAAAAATTGCACATTCTAGGGAGTTTTGATCAATTCCAACGAAATTAGAATTAAAAACACCGGGGGACTAGGGGAAAATATCCATCTTTGGAAAATCTTTCCCCACCCCTTGACAAATGCATCCTCTGAAAGTGCCTAAAATTCTCAAAATTCTTTGCGCGCATTTCTTGTTACGGTAGGCCAATTTCGTCTATAAATTGCACAGGAAGTTTTCATCAATTCCGACGAAATTAGAATTAAAAACACAAAAATATTTTGCGTGCTTCGCGCGCATTTTTTAGGGCTTTTTTAGGTTTATCCTTTTAAGTTAATGGTAAATTACTAACCGGGAAAATAAATACCCACTCTGACCCAAGGCCCCTGTTACGCGCCTGGTGTTAGCGCCAATGTGTGCCCTTGTGCGGACAGGGGATGTGCCCCCCCCCCCCACTCTGAAGCTGGAAACCTTGTTTTTGCAAAATAAATTGATGCAATTTGCTATTATAGGCCTAATCAATAAATTCCTCATCAACCGATATAACCTTAAACATTCTTGGAATTGACATAACATTACTGATGTCGTACACACCCTTCAGTGTGAAATGTGGCTCTCTTTGCAAGCACATCTAAAGGAAAGAAGAGCTTAGTTTGGTACCAGATAAAATAATTTTGTTATCAACATTATTACATTATGCTAATTTTCATCTTTGTAAGCGCATAAGACAGTGCAAATTATTTCTGTGACAGCCTTTTGAAGTGTGTAAGGCTCCATTTTATCCCATACATAGTCAAAATATTGGGGGGGGGGGATGATACAATGGACCATCTCCCCTGTCAAATCCCGGGGGACCGGGGATATATCCCCGGTCCCCCGGGATCTTCGCCTATGCTGACTGGTTAGGAGTTAGCACCTTCAATCTACATATTGAGAGCACGTACGCAAGGTGAGATACCATCTCAACTTTATAACAGATAACGCAATTCTCCATTTTCCCCAGGACATGCCTAATTCATTAGAATTGCAGTATGTAGGCCTAAGGTGTGTACACTTCTTCCGAAACAGGTTGATGTTAAAATAAGCCATTCTATAATACCAATGTTCTATAAATAATGTTCTAAAGCAAATTTTAAAAATTATTATTAGGCCTAGGCCTATATAATCAATATTTTCTCAAATTTGCATATTGATCAGGCGCGCGTGCATTGTTATAAAAATGGCTCAACATTAAACGCAATCAAACATGATGTACATCATCGATATGAAAATATATTGATGAATACAACCACAGTATATAAGTAGATCACAGTATTCGCTTATAAAAATGGAATATCAATAATGATCCCTAACAAAACATGTCATTATCATCTGCATCATTGCATGGTATCATCAGCATGCAATTTCAAAGGCAGGGATTTTCTTAGGGTTCTAACTTAATGTTGGAAGCATAATACTAGAACCAAATTGGAGCGATGAGAACAAAAAATGGATATCTAAAGCTATTGTGAAGGAATTGTAGTGATTCAAAGATATGTTGTCTTCTAAACGAAGTATATTTATTTGTGGAAAATCTGTTCAGACACGGGATGTTAAGAGTTTCAATATTTGATCCGATATGTAGATGATGAGGCTGTTGACCAAGTTGCGCTGCAACACTGATAGATGCAGTCAACAGGAAGGGAGAGATACATGGGATGATATAAAGCTGAGCTAAGACGATGATTGCTTCAGATTTACATTAACAAATACATAGCTAAATTATATTAAAATTTATTTTGTATTCGTTATTTGATGGATACCGGCACTATACAAATGTACATTTATTATTATTATTATTATTATTATTATTATTATTATTATTATTATTATTATTATTTTAAAGTAACAATGACAATTGTTATTCAATATAGGCCTATATGTTTAATACTCATAGGCTTACAACGGGAGAGAAAATTATACTTACTTGGCGCAGGAGAAACACGATGAAGTCCTCCTAAGTCGAGGCCACGGCGATTATTATTATTATTAATTATTATTATTATTATTATTATTATTATTATTATTATTATTGTTATTGTTATTGTTATTATTATTATTATTATTATTATTATTATTATTATTATTATTATTATTATTTTAAAGTAACAATGACAATCTTCTCGAATAAGCGCTTATAACATTTTTGGATGCTTCGATACCGGAGATTTATTAAAAAAAATATTAGTGTAGCGCTTGCCATGCCCGTTCATATGTTACCTGTCTCTTATACACATCTAGATGTGTATAAGAGACAGAGACAAAGACAAGCATTAATTGAAATGAAAAATAATACTCTACTGG
>NW_022753229.1:250398-252467 GCF_011630105.1 Anneissia japonica
CTACAACTTAACTACAATATGGTAAAAACTATCCCCCGCCGGACACCAACCCGGTATTTCTGAGTCAAGGTTTCGGGGCCGGGATTACCAGGTAGGACAAATACTGTATAATTACTTAAATAGATAAATATTCTTATTCATCAGGCCTACTATTTTAATTTTGAACAATCCAATTTTTGTTTTATATCGGTGGTTTCAAAACCGACCATCTTGTCTTTTATACGGCATAATATAAGCGGAGGCGGTTCTTCCCCAGATGTCATTCACGTATTTAGAAAAGCGATGATTCGTCTATATCTATTACGCGTAATTAAAGACAATTAATATTCATGAGCTTAAAATATTTTGAAAGAGTAGTAAAATCCCTGCAAAGTAAATATACTTGTTAGAATTTACATTTCAAATATCTAAAATAGGCCGATATATTTTAGAATGTATTGTTTTTCTGTTTTAGTATAAATGAATAGTTTCATAGAAAATTAATAATAACGACATTTTCAAATTTTATGCAAGATATTTGTATATATATAGGCCTACTCATACTATAGGCGTGAAAAAAAGAACATACTTTCCTGGCACAGGAGAGAATTTGATCAAGAAGAAAGTCCGCGTTTGCACCAACCCCCAATAATAAATAATAAACTAAAAGTAGAAACAGTACGCAAAGTAAAATGCAAACTCTGAGAAGAACTACTTTTTAATTTATATGTGGATGGTATTCCTTTTATATTTAAAGACTTTAATTTGCAGGGAATGGTACTGAATCCTCTTAAGTGCAGTGCCATGACTATAATTTTGAACAAAAGAAAATAATTTATATTTTTTTGTACTTTATGGTAATCCCATTAATTAGGTACAACAGCACCGTATTATTCTTATATCCTCCTATATTGATCTAGGTGGCATCCAATCTGATGGCATTTTGTTAGGCTTGTAGTTGTCCTTTACGCAATTACAAATAGAATATTAATAATTATGTAGACTTATGTTAGTTATTTTTATTTGAAAAGAAAGGCGTAGGGACGGTCATAACCAACCAAACAGATTTAAGCCAGTTTGCTGAATCCCAATTTGCTGAATGCCGGATTGCCTATTCTAGTCTGTCGAAACCCATTTTGCTGAATGTCAGATTTTCGACGACTCAGCAATTTCAATTCTCATTTACCAAATGCTTGGTGGTTGTCCGTGTAAACTCCCACCTATCCCGGATGTCGATCTGTATGAAGACGAGGCAAAGATGGATTTTGGAAAACGGGCGACGGGCATAGCTAATGTTTAGATACTGTGATGATTATTGTGAATACCCATCTAATCAAATAAAATTTCACTTTCTCACAAATCACAATAAATCAATAAATCAATAATAGAATTTGGAGTGGTAGAAGACCAATGGTCCGAGAGATGTGGGTTGGGTTCAATGGGAAGATGGAAATCTTGAAATGTATGGATGGTAGAGTTTATGGGATGGGGTGGGTGACGATGGTGAAGTGGAGGGGGTCGATGATTGAGTAATAATGGGAGCTAGCTAGCAAAATAAGGTGATATGAGGTGATTTTTATCTATACTTGAGCGTTTTGCTTTGAACATCTTCGCTGAGGGACGCCTCGGTGGGCGGGCGATTTTTTTAGGGTCGGGTTTGCTGTCACAACTAATTTTCTTCCTATTGGCGGGGATTTTAGACGGGCTACAAGCATGCTCTCGTACGAAATTTTCAGTGAATGAACTTGAATAAAATGTTCTAAAAATAATATCAATAATTATATAATCAATATTTTTTGTCAATTTCCCATATTGAAAAAATGGCTAAACATTAAAATCAATCATGCATATTATTTAAAAAATGTACATCATTGATATAAAAATATAGTGATAAGACATATTGTGTTATGTTGGGGATCTTCATTGATTTTCCAGTGAAATAGACCAAACACGGTATTCGTTTATAACAACTGAAATTAAATAAGTAAGTCCCTAACATAACATAGCATGTCTTTATCTTCTTCTTAAGCTCTTTTTGAAAACCAAAACTATACATACACACACATATTAATAATAATAATAATAATATA
>NW_022753229.1:252892-263953 GCF_011630105.1 Anneissia japonica
CATAGATGTGTATAAGAGACGACACCCAAAGCATGCTCTCACTTGTTTCTGGAAGTCAATCTTGGCAACTCAGCGCATTGAATTAACTGCAGTGCTCCAATTCCATGCAACCATTCATTTTCAGTGTGTCCAAGAGGCTTTTAAATCATCGTTCCTCATGATACATGTGATGGAGATCCTGTTAGCAACCAACCGTCGTTGCCGCTAGATTGATATTACTACAATTATGTTCGAATAGATACAAAATTTTGTATAAATTTTACTTTGAAATGAAAGATTTTAAACAAATTGGGAGATCATATGTAAAAATTATACAATTCTTAACACATTTTGAAAGCAAAAGACATATTTTCTGCCATTTGTCTTTTAACATGTAAATGTGCAGAGTGAGGTTTAATAATAATAATAATAATAATAAGATTTATTAAGCGCACATCTCCACTAAAGTGCTCAAGGCGCTTGTGAAAACCATGAAAAGCTTATCCTTTTAAACTAAAGGCTACCAGAAAAACGACCATAACCCACATCACTGCTTCCGTTTACCAGCAATTTAAGGTGCAAAGACCGGCTAGTACATAACTCACAGGTGTTCTCAGTTTTGTGGGCATCTAACTAAACAAATTAAAGAACAAAACAAAAAAAATCAATTCACAATAAATTAATTTCCTTGAGCAACAAACAATAGATGTGTTTTCAGAGCACGTTTGAACCTGTCTCTTATACACATCTAGATGTGTATAAGAGACAGATATATATATAGAGAGAGAGAGAGAGAGAGAGAGAGAGAGAATAAATCTTATAGATCTCTGGCAGTCTACTCACTTGCAATATTAGTGCTATATCAAAATGGTGACGTCGGATTCAGATAGAAGGTCCACCAACCTCAGCCTCACCATGGTTAAATGTTTATATCTAAACATTACAAAATTAGTCTAATTAATTTTTATGATCATGATGGTCAAAAATATTTGAACACTGTGTGCTTTGGTTAAAAAGTATTATCACTTACAAAATACAAACTTTTTATTCCATTCTGTGTACTTCTATGCTACGAAGCCCTACTAGGGACATGGGTTAAAAAAATTAAAAAATTATCTCGTACGTACGACTTATTATCTCGTACGTACGACTTACACATGAACGAATGGACTAACCTCTATTTTACTGGTGTGGTATATTCAGAAGTATGGAGGCAGAAAGGGAGAGACTTGTGCGCTTATATTTCGAAATTGGTTTCACGCAGAATGAAATATTATATTATTTGGCTTCCAAACATAGGATAATTTTAAGTGGTAGACATTTGAAGCGTATTTTGAAGAATTTTTCTTTAGTTCGACGTAAACAGTCAGATATTCTAGATGTAACATTATTTATTTTAGAAACTCTATCAAATTCATCTGGGGAACTGCATGAGTATTGCTGGATGCACGCAAAATGTTTACGTAATGGGTTAAGGGTTTCAAGAAAAAATGTACGCCTTCTACTCCAAATTCTTGACCCAAACTCCGTGAACCAACGGCGTCGTAGACGGTTGCAGAGGAGGCGATACCGTGGAATTGGACCCAATTTCACATGGCACGTGGATTCGTATGATAAATTGAAACCATATGTCATCTGCATAAACGGTTGTATAGATGGATTTTCCCGAAAAATGATATGGCTGGAGGCTCATCATACAAACAGTAACCCGCATTTAATTGCTGGTTATTATATAAAGGCCGTGGTAAATGCGGAAGGATGTCCGCGTCGGGTACGCGCAGATAGAGGAACAGAAAACGGAGTTGTTAAAGACCTGCAGACTTTCCTCAGGCGAAATCACCAGGACAGTTTCGCAGATGACAAAACTTTATATACGGTAGGAGCATAGCAAATCAAGGAATAGAAGCTTGGTGGAGCATTTTGAGAAAGGAGTGTGCCCAATACTGGATGAATTTATTCTCAGAATTGAAGGATAATGATCTGTTTAATGGAGATTTCTTGGACAAGAACTTGATCCAGTTTTGCCTAATGGAAATTATACAGGTGAGGGTTTCTGGATCTGAAGCTGAAATATATTGGTATAATTAAAAAGTTTTCTGAAAAATGCAGCATATCGTCAGTCAAGGGCGCAGATCTGTTTTGAAAAGTTGTGGGGGGGGGGGACACTTTGTGTGACCACGCCCACCTCAGCTTACCATGGTTGGATGGCCGTGGTCAAAAACATTGAGGAAGATAGCTCTATGGTCGAAAATGACACTGCTATAATGAGAAATTGTGAGGTACCACAGAAACTTTAAGCTTAATTAACATTGTGCTGAAAGAATTTCTCCTTCAAACAATACCTACAAAGAGGTACAAAGATGTAAGGTGAAAAGAAAATGAGGAAATAGTACCGCTAGATGGCCTAAAAAGACACTTATAATTTGAAAAGTATGTGAAAAAGTGTGTCAAGATTGGTTCTCTGCCAGTACAGTGATCTTTTCCTAAAACCTGGTCGTTTATGCAGTTCAGTTCAGCAATTTTCACTTATCAATTACATTGCATACGAAAAGTGTCGGGGGGACGAACCCTCCTCAAAAATATGTGGGGTGCCCGTCACCCCGTGATCTGCGCCCACGTTGTCAATGCCTCTCTAACTATGGACCACGGTTTTGTCTATCTCGTCGTGAGCTCCATATAACTTTCGAAAAATAGCGGCTTATTTTGAAAATAGTGGGAATATACCGGTACCGTAAATGCACAATGCTAAAATAGGCGCCGCTCTTGAGATAGACACCGCTCTCGAATAAGCGCCGCATTAACCCACTGAGAGTGAACCTAATTTTAATACAGTAGAACCCCTATTAAGGGGACACCTTCGGGACCAAAAAAGTGTCCCAATAATAGGGGTGTCCCCTGAATAGGGGTACCCCTATCAAGGAGACACTAACCAAAAATGTGAAATTGTCCCCTTAATAGGGGTTTTGGCATGTTTTCATACAAAAACAACATACATTCTTTATAATTTTGTTTTGATAGTCATAAGAATCAGTTACAGTAGAATTAGAACTAATTTATATCAATAATTTGCAATGTAAATACATTTATGATAATATAATAAACAGAATTGTACGTAAAACATCACTAGTTTATATGTTCCCAATGTTATTTTGATAAATTTCAAATTGTTGATTTTATTGCACAAATATTTTAGTTCATTCTTAATCATCTTTTCTTTGAATTCTGATCCGACTTTTTTATTTTAATGTGAAGCGCAGCGCAGGTTTCTAGCTTTTTGCACTATATAAAAATGTATGTATTATTTTTATTTCATAATGCAATGGATGACCATATATATATATTATATATATATATATATATATATATATATGTGTTTTATTTTGTGCAAGAGTCTCTAATATCAAGTAAACAAGTAAGTATATCAACATTTGATTGGTTGAAATTGTGTATTTCGGTCCGCCCATTATCCAAATACAGAATATAAGATTACGTCATTCTTTTAAAAAAAAAGAGACTTGTGGCAAGTCTAGGCGAAAGCTAGATTGACTCTTTACAGATTCTGTAATAGGAAAAGAAGAAAAAGTCAACGAGATAACTGATGGTATCCTAAGTCAAACCACTACCACTAGAAAGAAAGAAAAGGTGGCGATTCCATGCTGGCTGATAGTTATGGATTTCTGGTAGGTCCTTGTTCTGGCCTAGGCCTAGCTTAGTAAGTAGGGCGGGATAGGGCGTTGGCCTAGGCCTATATAAAAAGGGACTTAGCTGGGATGATTGATAAGCGAACCAAGCGCATATCTATGTCATACATTATAAGCTTAGGCCTAACCTTCCGTAGGTTAAGCATTAACAAGACTAGGATAAGATTCGAAAAAGGACTAAAACACTTGTATGGAAATCGACCCTTTTTCATTTTCTAAAATATGTGCATACAGATCTCTAGGCCAAGGCAAACCCCCTAGTCTAATTCTGTCTCTTATACACATCTAGATGTGTATAAGAGACAGACATAATATAATAATAATATTCTCTAAACCAATGAGTACGGTAATATTCGAAATGAATAATAGAAATGGAGGCCATTTTCCGAAAAAAAAAAAAAAAAAAAAAAAAAAAAAAAAAAAAAACTGTTTACAAGTATACATACAGAAATTTGAATTATGACATTATAATAATATGCATTGGGATACAAAAAAAAAAAACAGTTCAAGAATTATCCACTTGATATTAATTCATTTGTTGTTGCTTTGGAGGTATAAAATCGAAGACAAACTTTGCTTCATCCGGTATCGGTTTAAAGCTCCGCCCATTCATTACACACTGTAGACCCTCCGCCAATCATATGACCGGATATTGTAGACGCTTGACCAATCAGACGGCTTATTATTGTAGACTGCAAAAACACACTAATATAGACTCGACTTGGGTGTAGGTCACTTCAACCTCAACTATAAGTTATGGTAGTGGGGACTGCACTCCAATAATTAAATAATTAAAGAAAGAACAAGACGATTTAAATGTTTAAAACAAATCATAATGCAACATATTTCGTATACATAAATACACACATGCATACATATATCACTTTCCCATATTGTCATACACCTATTTACCCACTAGTAACATTAGAAGAATACTATGTGATGCTATGCGAAAATAAATTGTTGGTTGGGAAAAGCGATTCTGTGCATATTTATTTACTTATTTATTTATTTATTTGTTATAAATTCGGCATATACAGAAAATATTCGACACATCCTTGTACAAATATTTAAAAAGACAAAACAATTAAGTACAAAAAAGAATAATGGGCTAAGAGCCCGACGCCAGAGTGAATACATTACTTTCTAAACCACTAACCTGGAAAAACAATGAAAAACATTAATCCAACATAACAAACGCCTCGAGTATGCCCCTCTCCCACCTAGGTTGATTTCATCCAAGAGTCACACGAGTTCCCCGAGTTAAAAACTCGTGAAACCCGATTTAATTCGCTTGGAAAAAGACCTCTATACGAGCTTACTGCGTGTTAGTCATGAGTGAGGTTTGACCTTACAGAGTTAGTTACGAATTATGTACTAATTATGCCGAGCGAAACAGAGAGTTTACTACGAGCTTTACGGGATTATTACGAGCGTAACGAGTTTTTACCGAATTAGATACGAGTTAAGTACGAGCATTCCAATCAAATGTTCCTGGTGATCGTAACCAACTCGGTGCACTCGTACTTAACTCGTACTCGTTTCGGGGTGCTCGCACCAAACTCATGGATTACAAAACCGCCAACGAGTATATGCCCCTTTCCCACATTCACGATTTTTGCTACACAGAGCACGATTTTTCAATTTTAAAAAATCGCAATGGCGTCGTCGTAAATGTCGTGGTCAAAAATAATTAATCGTATTGCATCGTACTGGATCTTGATGTCATCGTGATGCAGCACGATTTTTTTGGAATGTTCTAATAAATCGTGCTCAATCGTAGCCGTGAAAAAGATCTTGGTCTACCGCAGCGGCATCGTGTGAGTGGCGTAACGTTGTCGTCGTTTGTCGTGACCGTGTCTTGTCCATTTGTACTACCAACAACACCTACGACAAGCCAAGAAGTCGCTGCGGTGCTGAGACGATTAGATACGATGCCACCAGGATACCACCAAGACCGTGGTTTATATCACTTGGCTCTGTGTCAGAAAATTTTTTCAACACACTGAACAATTCCTTGCTCAATTGGAGGACGTTTCTGAAGCCTCTTGGGTCTTCTCTATTTAACTCTACTCGTAAGTGTTCATACTGTCTAAAATACAGACGAAGTAAGAGCCATGGCTGTACCCATACAATTCGTTAGGCTTATGAATTCGACGTGACTGACGCTTACTCTTGACATGCTCTTGATAATCAAAACTGTAGCAGCCAACAAATTTTCTTCTATAGCAGCAGCTTGCAAATATTGAGTGTGTTTGAACAGTGCGCTTTTTTGTCATGTCATTTGATGTTTGTTTTTGTGATGTGCGTCTTGTTAAATCGTGATAACGTCGAATTAAAATTTTGGTAATTCGTAGTACGTCGTCACAAATCGTAACTCTATCGTTATAATTCGTAAAAATGTCGTCGCACTATCGCATTAGTGCCGTAATACATATTGACGGCGTCCTAGTAGGGTCTTGGTGAAACGTAAAACTTGAACTTTTTGAGCACGATTTTTAAACTTTTTAAAATCGTGCTCCATCGTAGCAAAAATCGTGAATGTGGGAAAGTTAGGTAGGAGTACCATGAGTACTCTACGAGTTCCTTCGAGTAGCATTAATTTTGAACATGTTGTAAATTAGCGCCACGAGTTCAGAGCTGCTACGAGTAGGTACGAGGTCTCCCCAAGCTTCGCGAATCGTCCTACGAGTTTATGCCGAGTTTGCCGTGTTAGCAACTCGGCAAATTCTTCTACCTCGTATGCTGAAAAAACCGCTCAGTGGGAGAGACGCTGAGCTCCATGTTACAAATAGAATAGATAGTTATGTGGATGGCCGTTATGTTATTTGGAAATTCTCTAGTTGCTTGGTATGAAACACTAACACATAGAATATCTGAATTCTTTGCAATAATAATTATTCCCATGGGGGAAATGTGGCTCAGTAATTTCATTATCAATGTTTGAACAGCAAAAGCATTTGTTGAATTCAATTAGGCCAATTTGATTGAATATTGGATTTTAAAAGGCAAATGATGGTTGGCCTACCCCTGAAATCCTTTCATTGCCAGAGCTTCCGTGAATTCATTCCCAGCCCCTGCCCATAGCCAAACCAAGCACGCACATTCACCACCCCAAAGGCACATAGGGGCCTACTGGGCGTCATCTGCTGGCTATAAAATAACTATTTGTGTAAGTAGATGTTTGGATTTTGTTTAATGTGCCTTCATTTGTAGATGTATACAAGAAGATTAGGCCTATCTACAGGTGGCCGTTTATCTATCTCAATTCTGAAATTTTCTCGTTGTTAGTTACGATGCAATTTGAAAGCGTCGCATATCTGGATACATAGTAACCGTTAACCAATGGGTACAAGGGGAGCCTCATTAACGTTCCGGTACTAGCAACTCGAATACTGCAAAGAATTGTCAGCTTAATATTCATTACGTAATTTAAATTGACTGAATAGTGGTCTGAATACACAATAATTACTGGTTGATGCTTCGACGATGGAATAACTGTTGTTCTTCTAGAAGTTTCAATTCCTGCTACAAGGTAGTAAGTTAAATTCTAAAACAAACTTTTCATTTTTCGTTTTTCTATTTGGCAATGAATATTTAGCCGGTAGAGAAGCTATTGTTTTTCCCATCATTAGCAATTATTGGCGAGGGCGCCCTTCCACACTAACATTAAGGATAGGAAACTCAAGTTAACAGATTTATAAATCTCAAAAAAAGGTTTCGTATCTCAGAAGTTTATTTCTAATTCTATAATTTTGTGCATACATATAAAGGAAATAGGACACCACTTTTTACTGGCAGGATAGGATAAGGGTATCTTTGGTTTGACTCAAACAAAGGAAAATCCGAAGACTTGTTTCCAGTGCGGTCTTTCTGGTGGGGAATTGCGAGTAAATCTCCTACTCTTTTCTGAGAAGTGCACTGCGTTCTGTCCCATAGCAACCAAATCAAGTACATCTCATCCGAAAGACGGTGCGCTATCGTAACAGGTTTCATCCCAGGCTAAACAAAAGAAGAATAGGAATTGAATCAGGACCTCCACGGTTCAGCGCACACAAGTGGCTACCACCAGTTTAGCCGACTGAGCTAAGCTGCTCCCTCATAATCGAAGATAATAGTATCGTTTGTATAACGTTTGCCTAACACTTTAAAATATTTTAACAGCCACTTATATTCTAGATATTACAAACATGTTTGTAAGAGTGCACTCTTGAGAGGAAAACCAATAATTCAAAATCCAAAGTTCATTGTCGATACAATTTTTTTTTTTTCCTTTGATGCGTGTTGGATGGTACGCTCGCCTATAGCTCTGGTGGTGGACCAAACTTCTTCTCGGATAAGGGACTATAAACTGTAGGCCCAGTGTGCACAATTTGGATCATGTACGCGTTAAAGAACCCAGTACATCTTTCGAGACGAGTAGAGGGTTACCCCGGTGTACTGGTCCATTCAGTCCATGTTATGGACAGACGAGAATAGCTCCATGGTAACGGTTTACCGGGTAGCTCAGACACGAAAACCTTTAGAGGAGAAGCATGTTAACTGTATACAATAGATAGTCCACACCTTAAGAGCTGAGACCATTTCGGTATAAAGCGCTATATAAATCTAACATTACATTAAATCTTATCACTCAGCCGAGAAACTAGAATGGGAAACATGTTAAATTCATCTTTTTAATCTTTTTTAAACTTTAATAATTAATAATTTATTTATTTCCAATGTGATCTTATTAACCTCCTGTATTTTTTAGACAGCTTGGTCTTACCAGGCTTACACCCGACTACTGTGTATACAGATTATTTATCATTGTGCATTTTTCCGTTTATTCGTATATGTATTCCTTCATTCTTTTGCTTGTTCGTTCATTCATCTCGCCATCATTCCATTCATCTTTCCATCCATTTATTCATTCATTCATTCGTTGATTCATTCATTCGTTAGTTCATTCACTCATTTATTCGTTGATTTATTCATTCATTCATTCACTTCAACCATTGATTCTTTTAGTGATTCATTCATTCATTCACTTGTTCCTTCATTCATTCATTCATTCATGCATTCATTCGGTTATTCATTCACTTATTATAAGGTAATTTCTTAGCTACTTTTAGTTATATGCCTTGACCTACAGACTGTAATACACATAAATTCTACTATTACAATTTCATAAAAATAATAGAGATATGGCAAATGAAGCAACTTATCGTTAGATAAATTTAACTGCGTTAGCATAATACATTATTTAAATATCCAACATTGTTGAGCGTAGTCATTCCGATAATACAGACTGAAATAAAGTAGTGAGGCGTACACTAAATAACAGATCATAAATGAGAAGAAATATAATAGGAAATAAACATACAATAGAAGATTTAGCAGGACAAATATCAGTATCCAAATACCATACACATCGGCGTGCCATAGAGGGCTGGCTGTCATGGGAACCATAGTTTTTGTGGCGGACACGGACGAGAATGTCAACAGAAAATACAATGAAAATCTAAATAAGTGTAATAACAGGTAGCAAGTTGTGTACAGTGCATTATAAGTTGTCATCTCATGAGAAAAGGCACATTGTCGTTCAGTCCACCTTACGCTATAGTTGAGGGTTTTAACATTTATTCTGGTGAAAATGGTAAGTAAAATGCAATATAATATTATTTCTAAAACATGTGATGATCTTTACAACAGTGACGTCAGTGTGGGAGGAATCGCACGCAGATAATAAAATGGAGTGGACATTAATTTTTTAACTAATGTTAAAATTATATACAAGTCTGGTCTATTTGAAGCAAAGGCCTATATTTAAAATTTTGTTTGCTAGATTCTGAAATTATTTGTATTTTATCAAAAACAATAATTCATCACTTCAGTTACCAACCGTCTCGCATTCATTGAGCGGGAATCCAGGACCGTACGGTCCCACATTTCAAGGTGATTTGAAATGAAACACGCATTTTGTATAGATATACATGCGTGATCATATAAATTTCATATAATCATATAAATTTGTGTAAGTCTATGTGTAAAAACGAATTATCACCAATTAGGGGAAAATGTATTTAAAACTAGCAGAAATTGGTTTTATTAAAAATATTAAAACGACCATGCAGTAACTTAAGTCATTGAGAGTACAATATTTATGTGAATACTTAATTCTCTGTCGCATTACTAAAATTTGATCAGTATATTATTATGCCTATTCATTTTTTGTTTGTTTGAGTAATGAAATGTTTGTGTACATATAGTTCGGGTGCTCAAATCGAATATACAGTAAATATACGAAGTAAATATACGTGAACGATTTAAAGTGTTTTTATGGAGTTGACCGAAATAGAGGGGGCCCTGAGAAGGACAGATGGAGGGTCTATCTCAGGTGTGGTAAGCAAATGGTACCTTTCGACGGCCGGAAATGGCACTTTTAGATTTAAAATGAAAATAGAATCCTCCACTGGTTTAATAATTCAGTATATTAACAACCGAATATCTCTATCAGGTCTATTCGTATTTTCTAACTTGTATGCATATTGACGATGTCTAGGGTTCAAGCTTCTAATAATTATCAATTAATGACGAAAAGAATATACTACTTGATACATTGTAAACATAAACTTTAGAGTAGTAGAAATCATGAAAATATTCATGAAAAAGAATTAGAAGCGATTAATTACGAAAGTTCATCGATAAACGATAAGCTTAATCAAGCCTCGTAGGAAAAACACATTAATGATACCGGATGAATGTATACGTCTAATAACTTTTTATTTATTTATTTTATTTTTTATTTTTTTTACCTAGCATCCGGCCCTCCTGTCGGCAACACTGCCTAGGCCTGTCAATCTAATGAGAAATTTATTAGAGGCTTAGGCCTACCTATCGTGAGTAGGCCTACTGACCGTAATCGACACAATGACTTCACGACATGCTTGAAAAGTGATCGGTGTGTAAATTGGCACTATCACATTACATTCTATTTTGAATTTATTATAAAATTCCAAGCGTAGCTCTCTAAATAGAGCTCCCATAGATGAAATCATCAATGGACTATTTTAATGAACAGTAGCGGACCTGGCTAGGAGAATCAGGTAGTTTCAATCATTTTAATTTCGACGTTGCTTGTCGTTACTGCTGTTTGGCGAAGTGCCCTCTTTCGATATTGGTCTGTTTTGTTAATAATATGTGTTAAGCGGTGAGTTCAATTCTTTATATTGCAGTACTACTCAATATACATGTCATAGGGCCCAAGTTTCGATGACTCTACGAAAATAGTCTAAGACTATTTTATCTGAAGAGTGCTGCACCATATATGTGTAGCACGAAAATAAATAGTAATAAATACGGTATGTCTAATCAAGGCTACTGTTGAACCACTCATTTT
>NW_022753229.1:264011-275752 GCF_011630105.1 Anneissia japonica
ATATATATGCCTATATATATATTATAGGCCTATGTAGAATATTATGTATGCCTATATAATCAATTAAACATATTTAATGCACCGATTTCAAAATAATATGGCTGGATCTCAATATACGTACGATATTCCAAAGTTACTTTTGTTGATGTATCTTATACATTGTAAACATGTCGTCGATTTTTCCAATATTGCGAACACAACTATCTTTGTAACGGTGATACTTCAACGAAACCTGATACAACGCGTGGTATCGAGTCTATATTTGCTGCCGAATATGAAGTGTTTATTCAATAAAAACTTAATAATAACGCCGTTGAAACGCTGGGTTTTAGTATAACACGGAAGCGCTTGTTGAAGATGACCTCTTATTACTGTAAAGAAACTCCTAGACAAATAGGCCTATGGAGAGTTAGTAGCAATTGTTTTTTTATTTCTTATATAAACGTGACTTCACAGAAAATTAATTTTTGAAGAGCTTAGCAAACGATAGATACCGGTACCGACAATACAGATCCAGTTGCTGTTTACCATTGCTGACTGCACTGTTTGGAAAAGACCGCATATACTGGGGAAAAATAATTGCACAGGCCTACGCTAAAACATACCTCAGTAAACATGTTTTTAACATTGCACGCGTGGGGCTAGGATAATAGAGAGATTTCACAACCTTGCAAAAACGATAACGAATATCGTACTATCGAATACGTCACTATCATTATCGTCATTCGTTCGATATGCTACTGTACGAGAAGGGTTATCTAAAAATTTGATGACGTAACCGTATTCGTTTTCGTAAGATTGCGAAAACTCCCTCTAATGTTATAAAAGTACAACTTAACAAAAAATCAATTTACGATGTAGACAATTTCAGATTTAATTATTTGTATTCAATTCCGTTTATTTACAATCAGCTTATGTATAAAACATGTGTTGACTGACTGACGGTCTGTGTAAACGACCAAAATAGTAGCTACTCTTTGAAGTAATATTATAACGGACTTGGTGAATGGTCAATTTTGTTTACATGCCCGCGTATTTAAGTAGCTGCATGTCATCGCCTTGGAAACAACATTTCAATTAAAAAGCGAGCTTCTAAAAAGGCCCTGTGTCTTTATTTAGGTATACTTGACGCAAGTACTCAACAATCAATTTTCCAATTGAGAAGAAAACATTTTTTTTTTCTCCATGGTTAGCCATTCATTGAAAGACTAACAAGTGGCTACTCATGGTTATCGAACTCAAGAGTCAAAATCCGATATTCAATTGCTGCCCTTCAGATTTTTACACTCCACTTGATAACATCGCCGATGACAATAACTATGAGTTATGTTACAATAAGTAATACTGCAAGCTTGCCTACTAAGACAGGCCCGTAGCCAGGTTCTTCCAAGGGGGGGGGGGGGTGGGCTGGGGGGGGGGGTAAAGCAGATATGTTTGAAAATGTCTGTGTCTGGGTGGGTCTGCAGTGCATTATTTGGGTTGGAGGACTTATTTGGGAAATTTGAAGAAGGGGGTTCGTCAGAAAAGAGGGGGATTGGCTAGAAAAGGGGGTTCTCCCGAACCATAACCCACCCCACCCTGGATACGGGCCTAAGAATTCAAAACCACATAACTATATACTGCAGGCATAGGTCTGTCGTTCGATTCAGATCGATACGGAAGACTTTATTTACAATTCTCAATCGTATTTATTTATTTATAGTAAATCATTTTGCTATAATTTTATCTAATATGTATCTAGCTATTATTTGACCAACTGATTTGAGCGTTAATGAAAACCTTTTAACACAAAACAAAATAGGCAGACGCTTTCGTTACATACATCATCACACCAAAGCGAATAATTGTAATCTCATCGGTTGTAAAGTTACAGTCCTGCACACCCCTCTTGGACTAAAAATATCTTGTAACAAACAGTAATTAAAATAAACATTCAATTCGGAACAATAACTTTGTAAATAATAGGTCTGTTCCTGACTCATTAATTTCAATTGTATTTCGAGAGGTATAGTTTTACTTTGCAGTGCTGCTGCTGCTGATGACTGTCCGGAACACAATACGATTTGATAGATTCGCATTACACATTCTCTTGGCAAATCTATACTTATACCTACCCGACAACCACAATGGATGTATTGAAGAATATGCTTACCAAATTCAAACATGAATAGTTAAATTACAATCAGAATACCGTATATACTCGCTTATATACGAGGCTTGAAATAGCAAATTACGATCGAAAAACAGGAGTACGCGCGACATAAATTTTAGATTTTTTAAATCATGTTGGTCTTTTGTGCGGATCGTCCGAAACACGCGAATATACTACAGTACTACAAAAAAAATACTAAATAATTAGTTGAATGAACGCCTTATACGCCCGACGTACTACAATCGTTCAAAAATGAAAAATGTTCTCAAACTCGAGGGGGGTGGCGGTGGGGGTGGCGTCTTATACGCGGGTATGTACCGGGTATTCAACTCGTGGTCAGCAGTCACAATGCCGTTATTGGTTAGCCTAGTAACGTCTCGTATTGCTAAACTAATAATAATTTTTTATAAGTGTAGCTTTTATAGGCTGAATTTTAGTTAATTGTTATACATGAGTAACATCGCATGTTCTGCAATGTAACACCCCTCCCAACATACACAATACATTTAAAATGCTCTTAGTTTCAGTAGGCCTATTATTATTAACGCAACGATGATGGAAACACTTTCACATGATATAGGCCTATTTACAATTTATAGAGACCTTGTGCATCATGAACTCAAATTTTTAGAGTTTATTAAACATATTTCTTCGGAGATCTTTTTTTTTTTTTTTTCATTTCAAACGATTTCGATGTTGAGGGCGTAGCACTGATCTTTTTCCACATTAGTGCTTCGTGACTAGTGCTTTTCATTAGGCCTAATTGGACTTAATGGGAGTGGTCGGTAACTGGGAAGGAGTTAATATTTTGTGCTTTTAACTATAATTTATTACAATTTACAATTCCAGTTGGAGATCCAAAAAATGCCAAATTTCTCTTTCCTCCAAACAACCGTGCATACAGTGTATATATACTGTCTCTTATACACATCTAGATGTGTATAAGAGACAGACTATATACTGCAGGCATACATTGATTACGGGCTTCTATGTGATTGGCCTATCAGTGCGGCTCCTTTGACTTTTCACACTAGAGTTAGCGTGGTCTGCGTTTGCGTCAACGCGTTTGCGTTTTAATTGTGTAAAGTGTGAACGAACCTTAAATAAGTTTCAATTTGAACAAGTTTAACATCGAGGAGCGAAGGCACATTTTTGATTGCGCGCAACTACGTGAAAACTCCATTAAATGCATATTTAAATAAAATGCATATTAAATACATTGTCTATGATGCTAAACAAACTTGAAACATGAACATGTCGAATTGCCTTGGTAGGCCTATTTAAGTAAGTTGAGTTTTCAACTGAATAGGCTTATAATAGGCTTAGATCAAGAAATGTTTTTTGAATTGTAGAGGGGTTTTCAGAATTAATGACAGACAGCAGGTACTTCAACGATGTATGTATTGATCTGTAGCAGCTGACTATGTCTGAAGCCTAGAGGCAGATCATTTTTCCTTAGTTGTTTTCGTGACATTGTTTTTATCACTTTATATCAAACCCCCTTACCTGTAAAATCATGCGCTGTCGTGTGTCACGATGATTGATTACGCTGCAGACGACTGGTATTAAATTAATGCTTCATATTCATTTACTAAATCTTTGGGTGATTCTAAGCGGTAGTTACGCATAATCATAATATAATACTGTACACGATGTTTCTTCATAACCTAGAGACATGACTTAGTACAGTATTTCGATAAGACAGCCCTATTTGAATGACTCTGGACGGATGTAAGTTGTGCAGACGATAATCATATCGTACCGCGCTCGAATGTTTCTTCATAACCGGATGTCATAACTTAATATTTTGATTAGGTCTGACATTCTGATTAACACGATTTGGTTGACTCAGGCGGGTAATTTACGCAGATGATACTAATAGATAATACCGCGTAATAATGTTTCTTCTTAAATAGCCTATAGGCAACTTATTGTTTTATTAAGGCAGATTATTATGAACACGAATTCATTCATTAGACATCGTTACATCAATAAACATTTATGCGTCGATTGAATAAATAAACAAATACATAAAAATGTATTCATTCCCGTATCTCGAAAAATAATGGATATCATTAATGTACTTGCGCTTTCGCGAGGTAAACACATTTCTGCGCAAACTCACAGAATGTCATTTACAGGTATACTTGATATCGTGGCAGTGACATTGGATAGCACAATAGTTAATTATCATTCATTGGTGTCGTGACGAACCATATACCGTTGCTCGTATCCACAAACAGTTGATATCATTAACGTGTACTGGTTACACACTATCACATAACATTATTATTAATCGTTGTTGAGATCTTGTAAAATGTCCAGAAGCAGGCGCATGCAAAGGCATGCGTAGACGTCATCAGTAACGCACATACTGCGTAGACGTCATCCACGCATCGTACGCATACAGCGTAGACGTCATCCATGTACATCGTAACGCATAATGCGTAGACGCCATCCATGTATATCGTAACACATACAAGTGATAGTACACAGCCGAATTGATCGTGGGCTATCATCAGTCGCTTCGAGGTGACAATTAAAGATGTTCCTAATTGGACGGAAGAATTGACTGTTGTAACGCCATCAATATAACATCGCCATTGAACCTTATTTCAACTATTATTCGAAACGGTGTCATCAACGCCTAACGTGTATCTTATACATCAGAAACTACTTACTTTTCGGTAGGCCTATAGGTCTTGGTCATCGGATGTTTTAGTCTCCGTAAGCCATTTGCTTATGGTTTGTTTTGTTTTAATACATGCCTGCGAATTTCGTTTTACTATACGGGAAGTTCAATAAAAGATGCACTATATCTTCGATCCACTTACAGTATATTATTTGATGGTTAAGTAGGAAAATTGCAAGCGACAAAACTTTTTCGATTTTGGAAGATTCAAAGCTGTGTTTAGTTGGAAATTGAAGGATATATATATATATATATATATATTGTGCTGTGTATACTTAAGCCCACACTTTATCAGTTGGTCCGATTCATATGAAGGAATATAACACATATCCTACATGATGATGTTTGATGATTATTCTTCTAGCTCAGGTTGGTTTTCTTATCATATCATAACGTTAATGTTAAATGTTTGCATAAAATATATATATATATATATATATATATATATTGTATTATGTATATTATATATGTATTATTATATTATGTATATTATATATTGTATTATGTATATAATTTAACAGTGTTAACGGCTACCTTGATTTATATTTCAGTGTATGCTATTATTTGTTTCTAGCCGTACTTATTGTGTAATGGAGTGTATCTGGTGGTATTTGAATCTGTTTAACCATTGAAGCCTCCGTGGTCTAATGGTTATGACGCTCGCCTTGACAGCGGGAGGTCGCAGGTTCGAGTCCCGCCAGAGGCATTTTATTACACAATTTCTTTATTCATTTATTTACAGGACTACATTCGTTGCTAACTGCCAATACAAACGATGTATTATTATGTCCTTTATTCGAACACTGTATTTACCTTTCTTTGATGATTTATGTATATATATATATACGTATATATACATGTATATATATCTTTGATGATTTATGTATATATATATACGTATATATATATATATAAATCATCAAAGAAAGGTAAATTGCATATAATATAATCAAGATGCTACACGATGTATTTATAATTATATTCATATTTATATTTACATTTATATGTATCAATTTTGTTTATGTTGTATGGAAAATAAATTGAACTTTGAATGTATTATCATGTCCTTTATCCGAACACTGTATTTTCCTTTCTTTGATGATTGATACTGCAAAAAATATTTATGAAGAGACTGAAAAGTACCGGTCCAAGTAAAGATCCTTGAGGGATACCAAAATGAATATCATAGAGTCCCGATGATTTTTTTTTTATATAGTCTTTCCGACTGCTTTATCTTTTTATATTGTAATTGTTTTCGGCAAAATAAATGAAATGAAATTAAACGTACGGGTGAAAATATGAAATGTTAAATTCCTTTTTCTTTCAAATGTCAAAAACCAGCCTCTAAATTATCAACTTTTAATGTTTAAAGTCAAATAGACCTACTATGCCAATAACATATTCGTTCTAATTATTATATTTACATCATTGAATGTTTCGCGGTGTACGTTACAATATACTGTATAAAATATGTAGAATTTTAGTTGCCGAGTGTTAGGTCTATACATTTCCACTGTATTCAAAAATTTCATAAAAAATAAATACTCCAATTTTAGTCCTGTAACTAGTACTGTAATGTTGAAAGCTAAATTATCAAGCCTTATGCGTACAAAAAAAAACGCAACAAAGAACCAAAATAACATTTTGAGGTTGCTAAGCAACATCATGTAAATAACTAAATCACAATATTTACGCATCTGTAAATATCTAGACTTTAAATCATAGATTGTTCTTAAAAGATTACTTTAGTAACTTTACGTTTGTTTCATTGGGGTTGATGGAAGGTAGAAAATATATTAATTTCGGGAATTCTCATCATCATTTTGGCACTCCTGAGGCATCGTCACTATCTTGACCTAGCTACCATTTACTATGATGTCAATTTCATGGCGTATCTAGTGTATTTTTATTCCCACAAATGTAACTAATCCAATATTCTGTAAGGCAGGTGATTTAATTCAAGTCTTAAGCCAGCTAGCTTTTGGCTAAATACAAACTGTATCTGCGGGCTGAATACCATCTCATAGCCAATGTGTTTTGAAAGGGCCTACTAGAGAACACCTGCATTAAAAAAATTATCCTTTTCTATATTTCAGGAATTTACTTCAATAACACCTGACACGTTCAAACGCATACGCAGCAAGGAACGAAAGGTAAAAAAAAAACATTCATAGGTTTATTTATTTTTAAAAAATATACACATTCACTGAAATTTCACTCAAACATTAGGCCTACAGGATGGAATAATGAGGCCTAGGGATTGGAGTGTTTAAACCCAAGTGGTAGCTCAAGATATTTGCCGACAGGTGTTTAACTAATTGTCCAATGGAATCCTAGAAAGGAGCACATTAGGCACTCGGGTGTAAAAAAAATCATCCTTGTCGGGGGCAGTCAGGGAGTATTATATTTAGCTGTAATCACAACAAATTTGGTTGGATGTGCAAATTACTATTTTTACCGGACTTAAGCTGCATTCACACCCGATCCAAAACGAAATTCGTAGAATGTTTCCTACTACGCGCCTCTATTCTTTACCACTGATTCGATTTTCTTTTTTTGGTTACGTTAGCCATACGAACCGAATTCCGATTCGGTGTGAATTAAAGCTGCGTTCACATCAGATTCGAACCGAATTTTGGACCGCGTTTCCGAAGCGCTGAACGCTGCAGCGTCCCTATATTTACACAATGATTCGATTTTCTGAGCGCTTCTGATTTCCGATACAAAAATTCGGATTTGGTGTGAATGCACTTTAACTCAAGTGCGTCCGAAAGAGGGTGAATTTCTACCCGATATCTCAAAAATTCCGCCAATTCATATCTCATCATATAAACATTAGTTTATTTATTTGATTTATATCATTAATTTGCAGTCTATTAATATAAAACTGTACATTTTGTAGCACCGGAGAGCATTTTTTCGTTTCCGCTGCGCCATCTGCTTGGTCGTCATCTTAACAAGAGCGTTCAGGATTAGGAAAAAGTAAGTCATTTTGGATATTTTTAAAACTCAAGATGCGACTGTAACTGTCTATTAAAGAAACATAACCTGTTGTTGATCTACTACTACATTGGATATAATTTCGATTACCGTCTGTCTGGCAGGTATTTCAATACGAAAAAGAAGGGAAGACGACATTCTGGCGCCAATGGCGGAGAAAGTAACAAGAGTGATACATTTATTACCAGCTTGCAGACTATCAGATTGGCAAACTTTAAAAGCAGTGTAAGTTGTTTTTTTTTTTTGTCATGCTTCGTCATTGGAAGAACCGTTCCGCTAAGTCGCGCTCCTTGGATATTGTTACTAAGGTCCCACGTCCCACAGAACGACAGCGTAAACGTAGGTCAAATTGTGTTTTGGGACATACGCGTATCCCTGGCTCTGTTCTGATTGGCCTGTTGTCAAGTTTGATTCACACTCCTTAAAGATCCTTAGTGTCTGTTAACTGAACTAAATTCAATATAGGCCTAGCTTATGGTAATCTTTTAGGCCTGCTTGTATAATAAACTGGTATAAAAGATAAAAATAAGTCTAAACTACTAATTTTCTATCTAGAAATTAATATATTTTGAATTTTAACGTACATCATGGTAGACAATTATATCTAGGCCAAAAAATAATGTATACTAACAGTTATGGTTAAATGTATTGAAAATAAAATGACATATGGCTTATCAAGAATATCAGAAAATAAAAATAGCCTACACATTTTAGCATCACCATGTTTAGATGCTGAAAATTTAAACACTGTTATCATCCGCAGTGTTGAAACAGGTGTTAAGGAAAGCATAATATACCTACGGTAGGCCTAATGAATAAAACAAGTACATTATCATAAGAATTGACTCATGACACATTTAGACATTAAATTGTTGACACTCTTTGTAATTGTTTGTCTAACATGACAAATTACACGCCTACACAGAGTTGCATACGTTTTATCGTATTTCGTCTTTATTTTCCAAATACATAATAAATGTCAGCTGGTGTTATTCTCTGTCCACACTAAAATATTTCCTTTCACAAAAAACTGTTGTATGCCCATATATAGCCATGATATGCCCATATATAGTCATATGCCTATATATGGTCATGATGTGATGTCATCATGAACATATTTAGGCACGTCACATTTTTTTCCATTTCCAGATAAAATGTAATAGTCTGGACACAATTTAAAAGAAATATTGCTCGGCTATTGATACAGAATTTATGTTTTCCTGTTGCGCCAATATTTACAGAGAATGTCAATTAAAGAGTTAATATTTACAAAGAATATGTCAAATTTTGATATATTCTTTTGTAAATGTCAACTTCTTTCAAGTTTATTGAAAATTGGTACGCATGAGCACTTCTACTATGATTGGCTGTCCAGCGCGTAACATGATTTAGGCCTACATATTCACTTATTCAAAATATGCACCGGTTGTAAAATAAGCCCTCCACCCTGTAATTGGCTCTCCTGCACGTAATTTATTTCCTTCTGAATATACGCATAAGCACAAAGAGCAAGCCATAATCTAAAATAGCATCGTGGGTTTTTTTTTAAGTAATTGGTCTAAATAAATGGACCTTATGTAAGTCGAATTGATTTTCTTTTCCGGTGGAACATGAAAATACCTTTAATTTGACAATCTATATAGCCTGATAATTGTCCTTACATTATGCTTAAGGTGAATTTTAACTGTAATTGATTTGTCCTCAATGTTTCAGATAGCATTAGAATTACAGCTATATTTAACAAACCTACCAGAACATAGAGACGAACATCAGATTAAGAAAGTAAGTGATCCGTGGTGTTGGTTTAGACTGAGTACCGTAGTGGAAGGCGCTATAAGGATACATACGGTAACCAGGGCCCCCGCCGGGGAGATAATCCATAATTCGTCGTGTAGAAAAACACAATTTATATTATATTTTCTACATATTAGTAGAAAAATCGTTTAAATAAGCCTTTGAAACTCTTAAATTGTCAAAACTTTTAGGGGGCTTCGCCCCTGGACCACTTTCGGAACATTTTAAGCGATGCTTGACTACGCCCACTTTGCTCTCGTCGGGGAAAATCTGCCCCTCGTCGAGGGCATTGGCTGTCTCTTATACACATCTAGATGTGTATAAGAGACAGAGACAATGATAGTAAAATATATAGTACAATAACATTTAACTCTCAACCATAATTCATATTTGATCAAAACGGTATGAATTATCATTAACATTTTGAATGTACACTGTTGTATAAATTATAATAAATACACTGTTACATTTGAGAATCTAGATTTTAATACATACTAGGATCTTACGACCAGGATCTGATCAATAACTCATAGGTTGAACTAAATTAGTATTTTGCAAACGGCATAATAGTATAGCACCCTCTCTAGGGCAATATAAGTTGGTTCTTTTCTATTGATGCACAATGCATGGATGCATTTGTTATACTTCTAGTTTAAATTTGATACCAAATCCCCAATAGTAACACTTTCCAAGCTGCTATACAGACAAGTACAACTTCAATTTATAAAATGTTAGTCAAAGTTATTGTTATATTTGAATTAATTGACTAACAAGACAGACAGAAAGTCAATTTACAATAAGTAGTACATGGTATTTTAGTGATTATAATTGCATATTTTATTGACATGAATAATTGCAATTTGTCATAGTATCCTGTTACTTGGGAATAGGAATGACAAAATGAATGCATGTAGTAAAAAACTGTGATTGTTCACTTGTTCTAATTATGTATAATTGTCAATCAATATTCTCATACTGTGATCCATGACAAATTGCAAATTGAAAATTGAATTGACTTACCGTGTACTAAATAGAACTTAAGGAATTAAAGAATAACTTATTAACTAAACCCCTGTCATTATGTTTAATATATGCCTATATATGGTCATGATGTGATGTCATCATGACCATATTTAGGCACGTCACATTTTTTTCCAGATAAAATGTAATAGTCTGGACACAATTTAAAAGAAATATTGCTCGGCTATTGATACAGAATTTATGTTTTCCTGTTGCGCCAATATTTACAGAGAATGTCAATTAAAGAGTTAATATTTACAAAGAATATGTCAAATTTTGATATATTCTTTTGTAAATGTCAACTTCTTTCAAGTTTATTGAAAATTGGTACGCATGAGCACTTCTACTATGATTGGCTGTCCAGCGCGTAACATGATTTACATATTCACTTATTCAAAATATGCACCGGTTGTAAAATAAGCCCTCCATCCTGTGATTGGCTCTCCTGCACGTAATTTATTTCCTTCTGAAAATATACGCACTTTTCTGAGCGCATGCGCATAAGCACAAAGAGCAATCCATAATCTAAAATAACATCGTCGGGTTTTTTTTTTTTAAAGTAATTGGTCTAAATAAATGGACCTTAAGTCGAATTGATTTTCTTTTCCGGTGGAACATGAAAATACCTTTAATTTGACATTCTATATAGCCTGATAATTGTCCTGACATTATGGTTAAGGTGAATTTTAACTGGAATTGATTTGTCCTCAATGTTTCAGATAGCATTAGAATTACAGCTATATTTAACAAACCTACCAGAACATAGAGACGAACGTCAGATTAAGAAAGTAAGTGATCCGTGGTGTTGGTTTAGACTGAGTACCGTAGTGGAAGGCGCTATAAGAATACATACGGTAACCAGGGCCCCCGCCGGGGAGATAATCCATAATTCGTCGTGTAGAAAAACACAATTTATATTATATTTTCTACAGATTAGTAGACTCTAAAATCGAATAAAAAAGCCTTTGAAACTCTTAGATTGTCAAAACTTTTAGGGGGCTTGGCCCCTGGACCACTTTTGGAACATTTTAAGCGATGCTCGACTACGCCCACTTTGCTCTCGTCGGGGAAATCTTCCCCTCG
>NW_022753229.1:275916-278610 GCF_011630105.1 Anneissia japonica
TAATAATAATAATAATAATAATAATTATAATAATAATAATAATAATTCAATGAGACTAATTAAAAATAATTTGCGTTCTGTTATGACAAATGCTCATTTAGATAGCCTCATGTGAATCTATCAACCTCGACCATGACAGCGTGGTTGATAGATTTAATGCAAAATTTCCAAAATATAGAATTTTACTTTCAAGAATGAGGATTTGAAAATAAATTGGATGGTTACATTGCATACCCTTTGTTTCTTGCTTTATTCAAAATGTTTTGGTTTTGGAAGCTGATTTCAACATTAGAAAGCATAGCCTACATGAAGTCATATTATATAACTCGATGCCTATCAAATAAGTAATAAAAAATCGCCATAATCGCTTCCAGGGGCCTTCGCCCCCTGGACTCCCACCGGGGGCCCTAGGCGGCCCCCAACCAAATGAGACTCGATTCGCTCCACTAGCCCCCCCCCCCGTCGGGGCCTTTAGCCCCTCCGTCGGGCAGGTGCTGGCGCCACCGCCGATTGGCACCCCCGTCAGGCAAATCCTGGCGCCACCCCTGTTTTGACATGGATTGAAGAACGAATGCTGTCATCATAATTAACTAAATACGAAGGGAAACGGCTATCATCATTATTAATGTGATAAAAATGTTTAAGTAACGTATTTTCCTCTCCACTATCGGTATCCAATCATTAAGTCTACACTTTGTTCATAATACAAATTATTTTATTTTAAATCACTTTATTCATCAAAGGGAAAAACATCATAAAAACCGTGTCTGAATAAAGGACAACGCAAGGCAAAAGTACAATATTTCAATAAAGTCCGTAGAAGTACCTCAAAAGGGAAAAATCGCCACGAAACAAGGCCAAATAAATTAAAGGGAATAAATTATATTATAAGCCTATTACAGGGAATAGGAAAGCCATACATAAGCTACTATCAAGTGATTTATTTATTTATTATGCACGGTATCTTATCTTTCTTGGCAGATCATTTACTATCTCCGAGCAACCAAGGCATTCAATATTTTTCCAAGCGGGGTTGAAGAAGACCTTGCGCGTTTTATTGGTTACGATTGCTATGACGACGGCCGAATAATCGCATTTCAAGGAAGGATACCCGATCGATTTTATTACGTCATATCTGGAAAAAGTAAGCGTAATATAATCTATAATGATTGACTTTAATACAATGTTAGCAATCATAATAATATTACAAGTTTGATTGATATATTATTTGAATACGTTTAACAAACATATCTGTTGAAACAAATTGACATTACAGAATATTGAGAAATCGATAGAAATAAAGTAAATGAATAAAAAAAACAAGTTTCTCTGGGAAGATAGCTTATAATTGTATTTCATTTCAGTACAAGACGCTTTTATTCGTTTCAAATAATTACAATGTAGGTAAAGGCCTATTTGAAAATACGATGAAAATTCTAGGTTGTGAAAAAAAAAAAATTTTTCTCGCTTTTTTTTTTACAACGAAATTGCTTATCATGATTGCTAGCCAATGGAAATTATTTTAAAACAATAGTTTTTGCGTCCTCAGACGATGTGTCCTCTGTGAGTATAATAATAATAATAATGGTGGATTTATAAAGGAAAACCTCTATGCACTTAACATTATTACCCCCGGTCATTGGATCAAGCACATTTAGAGCACATACTCCGAGAAGATTTCCATAATGTTGCGCGTCTTGTGTTTAAACCTACCGGGTACATACTTGTACTCTTGCGTGGAGATAAACAACCGTCGGTAAAGTGGTACCTTGCCTAAGGATAAAAGCGAAAACGCACAGCGAGGGAATGAACCACCGACCTCCTTAAGGTTAAGATGCAAACCGCAACCGCTGCGCCCAAATGCTCCTAGAATTGTATACAGTGGCATATCTAGGGGGTACGCGGAGGGTGGGGAAATCTTCTCCAAAAATTACTCGCGCCCACACTCCCCCGCACCCCCCCCCCCGAAAAAATAATCACGGTCAAGTAGTTAAAAATCACCTAAAATCACTTTATTTTGCGAATTAGTGTCCCTCAACTGATCATAAAGCCCCCCGCCCACTTCACCTTTGCGAACCAAATCAGCACCCCCATTTCAAAAAATTCTAGACAGGCCTACATCACTGATTGTATAAACAAAATTACTAATCTATATTTTTTTTTTCTTTTTAGTACAACTCATTCGTCAGTATAAATTGCAAACCGGTGTGGTAAATAAAGTAATGACAACATTGCAAAAAGGAAGCTTTACAGATGTAAGTTTGATTTTTTTTCTTTTTATTAATCGATAACAATTTCCGTCAAAGTGCAAAATTAGCATCAAACTTTCAGTTTTTCTCTATAAATACCCTATTTAGTTTAATCAATTACAGTAAATAGTAAAACATTTTACACGGTTGAATTGCAGGTTTGTATTGTACATGATTTAAAATTATAACGAGGGGTTTGTATATAATGTATTTACTTTTCTCTGTAGGAGTAATGGTTCATTCATTCTATTTATGCATTTATATACTTACTATCAATTATATTTTTAAATGTTTATCAGGGGCGGATTTAGAGGGGCGGGCCGGCCATTTCCCCCTCGCCCTTTTAGAAAGTCAAAAAAAAAAAAATATCGCCCAAAAGGCCTCAGAGGCTATTTTCGGGCGTCTAAAACACAAAAATTTCCCGGGGGCATGCCCCCACCCCCCT
>NW_022753229.1:278687-310544 GCF_011630105.1 Anneissia japonica
CCTCAACAAACAACAACTGTTTTTTCAAATATTATTTTGCATTCATTATTGATAATGTACGGTACTAAAAATTAATAGACATGTAGGGCCTAATGTACTAGAACCTAGGCCTAGAACTTTTGTAAACATTGTGCGCACTGCATACCGTACACAGTTTAACGCAATTCACTCGTCCTAAATTCAAAGCCGATGTTTAGCCGGTCTCGGCCAATTTAGGCCACCACTAGAGAGGCTCTCTTCAAGCTTCTACGAATGGACTCGTGTTGTGGAGCAAGAAATCTTGTTGTCTCTCCCCAGTACCGCCTGATTATAAATCAACGGGAAATTTACCGATAGAAATTATTTCACTGTTGGGAAATATTTACCCATGTGCCAATTTAAATCAAATTACCAACAGATGCACTGATTATGTTTAAATAACATAAAATGAACGTTACTCCGAATCAAATTAAATCAACCAAAGTTACCAGCACGAAATTTCAAAAATCTCTATATTAAATATATTTATTAAACATTATCCTACAATAAATAACATATTTATTGGGTAACATTAATGTTTGACATATTTTGTTTCTCTTCAAATTGCTGTGTAGGCTGAAGAACTAGAGCGACAATGGTTACGACAGTGCCACCTCGTATGTAAAGGCATGGTTGAAGTACTTGTTCTCGATAAACATGTTTATTTCCAATTACGAAATACAATAATAGGTCCTCCAATAGAGTTTCTAAGGTAAGAGGAATATTAAAGCCTTTATTATTGTTAGAAAATTGTAGCCTTTATTATCGTAAGGTTCAGACTATGGCGTGCATTTAAATACTTGGAATATGTATTATACTTTCTTACCTGAGATAAATCAGTGAACCTTTCGGTTTAATGTTCATGTCATGAATACATTCCTTCACATTGTTTTATAAACCAGATCTCTTGATTTACTCAAGGACTTTCCACTTGAAATTTTCCATCAACATCCAGAGGCAATACAGTACAAATACTACAGGTAAGCGTTATATAAGAGAGTACAAACTTGTATAATAAGTAAGTAGCGACTCATTGTCTATACCGGTAAGATGAGAACGGATCAAAATTCAAGCCATTTTTGATATATTTAATTTCTTAGTAAGTCATAGATGTTTAACTTTGTGGGATAAATATATGGGCATGGATACGATATAAACTTATTTATATACTATAAATATGCTATAAATTCACATAAGTATATATATATTTACTTGCACCAAGTTATATAATTAAACTTTATAACTATATACATACATATATATATACATATATACATATATAGGCCTATATATATATTAAAGATTACCCCAACGAATAATACAAATTTAATGGCTTACCACATACAAAAAATTATCATAGAAATGTTAAAGAGCACTTTTAACAATTTACTTAAATAGACTCGATGTGTACGGATAATGAGAACTGTCGACTTTTTTTCATTTCTACATTTTTAACAGCAAAACCATAGACTTAAGCCTAGAATAAAGAGAACCGACAGCACTAGAGCACCCCTTGACCTGCCTGTATTAGCTATTATAGAACCGGAAGTTAGCCCAACACTTCATAAGCCTAAATATTTTAGAAGCAGTGGATTATTTATGACACAACGGTCGCGGACGGATACTTCGGTAGCAAGTGGAGGACCAAAGCGTAAAGGAAACTGTCGGGAGCCTGCAGGCCCGCAAGATGTTCAACGTTTGGCTTATCTACAAGTTGATACACTACAACAAGGAGACATATTTGTAAGGAAAAAAAATTAACTTAGTATTTCTTAAAATTTCATAGAATTTATACTAGGATAATACGTAATAACAGGCGCGTAACAGGGGTCTTTAGTCGGGGGGGGGGGGGGGCAAAGGCAATAATTTTCCCGGTTATCATACCCACCCCCCACCCCACCCCCCCCCCCATATAGAAAACAATACAACATAGGGCTTATCTTATTTATAATATAGGCCATACACATGTGTTTGAAACATATAAGCATTTTCATCAAGGCTTTATTTATTACAAACATATTCTTTCACCATCAATACACATTGAGGCCCTTCTTTTAGGTAAAACGATCTATCATAAATGTTCTTTCTATTTTTGTGTCTTTAATTCTAATTTTGTCGGAATTGATCAAAACTCCCTGAAATGCGCAATTTTTTAGAGGAAATTTCCCCTACTCAAACAAGAAATGTGCGCGCGAAGCGCGCGAAATTTGAGATTTTTAGGCACTTTCAGGGGATGAAAAGGGCATCTTCAAGGGGTGGGCAAAGATTTTCCACAGATGGATATTTTCTCCTTGTCCCCCGGTGGTTACACCAATGCGGAGAATATCTGGCGGCTTAGATCAAAGTAGCTATGGACACTTTTTGAAGTGGAGAAGGGGTTGCAGGGTGTTGTGAGTCTGGTCATTATAATATCTTCCTTTTTATTCTTTTCTTTATTTTTTTTCCTCTTCTCTTTTTTCCTTTCCTTTTCTTTTCCCTTTCTTTCTCTTTCCCTCCCTCTCCCCTCTTTCTTTTCTCTTAATATCCAGCCCGGTAAAAACCGTCAGGGGGAAGTCTCCCCCACCCTTTGCCTGTTACGCCACATAAATAGGCTTGTCTTTATTTTTATTTTTGTCTCTAATATCATCTAAACATCTAATAATCTAAACATTTCGACGTATGCTGAATTAGTTGTTGAATCTGAAAACTGTCAAAAATTATCTAAATATTTTACTGCTTATCAAAACAAATCAAATAAATTATTTTGAAGGAAATTTATCATTTCACACATCAATACTCATGGTATTCGTCACATACAAATAGTAAAGAGATCTTAGGTTAACCTAACTAGTTTATAGATGTTCCTTTATCTCAACTCACTACAGTATAATGTACATTGTAATCCATGAAATTAAATATATTTTATGTTAATGTTATTCTTTTCATATCAGGGGTTGAATGACCTTCTGGGTAATACGCCATCCGATCAGTCAGGCATTGCAGTGGTAAGTGGACAACGTGTAAAAAAAATTAAATATATATATTTATACAATAAAGCCATTTCAGAAAAGATTGTTCGATCTCTGACAGAAGACAATGGTAAGCGCTTCTGGACCACTTTTAAAAAGAGAAATCAAATTAAGAATACCATTACGGCTGATGAGTGGTCAGACTATTTCCGAAAACTTTTCAATCCCAACAAAAGCGGCGAAGCCACTATCATGCAGAATACTAATAGTGTTGACATATTGAATGAACATATTAACGAGATTATTGAAGATGAAACTGCTGAGATACTGAATGCTCCTATCACTGCTGATGAAGTCAAAGAAAGTATCAATAGTTTAAAGGGTAATTCGGCTCCGGGGATGGATGGTATTCCCCCTGCATTCTTCAAAAGATGCGGATATGCATTTATCTTGATTTTAACAGTCATTTTTAATATTATACTAGATTCTGGCAAAATCCCATCCTCTTGGTCCAAAGCAGTTATAATGCCTATTTTTAAGGAGACCGAAATATGCCCCAAAATTACCGTAGCATATCTCTGCTTGTAACAACTAGTAAGATATTTTGTAAAATTTTAAGCAAGAGGCTTACGAAATGGGAGGGTATACACCAAACACTATCATGTCTAGTTTAAGATCCTTGCCTGAATTAAGTTTTGACATTTGTTTAAAGGTATTTGATGTAAAAGTAATGCCTATTTTTAATTATTGTTCTGAGGTGTGGGGATATATTAAAGGAGCTGATTTGGAATATGTTCAAAATAAATTTTGTAAATTCATATTAAATCAGAAAACTAACTCCGTTAATTTGGCTGTAAGAGGCGAGTTAGGGAAATAAGGTGTACGAGCCAATAGAATACATAAACTTGTTAAGTATTGGTTACGTATTCTAAAAACCGATAGAAATAGACTAATTCATAACGCTTATAGAACAATTGCGATTTGTTGATAATGATAAAAACTGTTGGGCTCAGAACGCAGTTCGTTCACTGCTATTCCATTATGGGTTCGGGGAAGCATAGCTTAACCAAGGTGTTGGTGATGATGTTTGCTTTTTAAGTCTTGTTAAACAACGTTCTTTAGATATTGACCAACAAGAATGGGAGTCACAAGTTAACGAGTCAAATAGGCTAAAATGTTACTGTTCAAATATTATATTGCTTTTGAAAACTACCTTTCTTCTAATTTAAATCCATATTTCAAAAAGATCTTTACTTCGTTCCGCATTTCTAGCCACAATTTAAAAATTGAGGAAGGTAGAAAGTTAAATATTAACTTCGAGGATAGAATTTGCTTTTGTAAGGGAGATATTGAAGATGAATTACATTTTCTTCTCGAATGTAAATTATACAGTGATTTAAAAGAAAAATACATCCCACGATATTTTGTTTGTTTCCCCACACAATAGGCTATAACTTTATTTCCTTAATGACCTCGCACAGTCCACTAATAATACAAAAATATGCATTTTTATTTACAGCATGCATTTAAGAGGAGAACGGAGATAGATAACCTTTTACAACTATTTGATTTTCCACATTGTTCGCTATTATTTTATGATTCTTTATGTATATACAAAGGGCCAATGGCCTAAAGTTAATGAATAAATTGATTGATTGATTGATTGAAAAGGTTACAGAAATCTTAATATTAGTAACGGGCATAAAATGATGAATGAAATGTAATGTATTTGTTTTGTAGTGGAGTGAAGGTGCCGAAATCGTTGCAATCAACAAACGTTTCTTCAAGAACAACGCGGGTTTACCGACAATGTTGCGAGTGGACATGCTGGTAAGTTACCCGGGTGTTTAAAAATATAACAAACACCCCTAAAAGCTATGGATTTGTAGCCATTTTTATTGTCATCTAAACGATTTTACGCTTGGTCTGAGATTTTTGCTGCTGCCGGGGAAGAGGTTATCCATTTCGTACCCCTAGATCCGCCACTAAAATTCTTAACCATGTAATAATAATAATAATAATAATAATATGTCGCTCTTATATAGCGCTTCATGTAGCGCTAATACGATATTAAAGATAAACAGTATTGATTTGAAAATCGGAAACGAAAACATCAAATAAACTTTTTTTTTATATGCAGAGGCCAAGACTACCTAGGCCATTGGGGCTTCCGCCGCTATTATAAATTTACTCTTTAAAAAACTTTGATTTATCTTCAAGTGCAAGTCATTAACTAGACATTATTCCATAAAGTACTTGAAGCCATTAAAATGGCATAATGCAACATAGGTATGAATGATTTTGGATCTCACCATCATGAATTGAATGCGCTTCTTCCTGTGTTTGTTGTCCATAGATCAGGGACTGGATGAACGAGGAAGACGCTAGTGATCGAATTGAAACTCAAGATTCGTGGCAGGAATACAAAGCTGTATTAATGGAACGCATGATAGAAAACAAGGTCAAACAGGCACAAGCAAAATCGCTGACGTCACTGTAAGCAGTCGGTTCATAGAAAGAATACAGAATAAAGGCTATTCGTAAACTTGTGTAATGCAATCATACATGTACCATGGATAGGCCTATCAGTGGCCATATTTGATTGGTCGTTCACCTTGGGAGACGCCTACATGCGTACCGGCCAAAATGAGACGACCAGGTGAATGACGCAAACAGTACTCGACACGCAGCAAAGTGGATGCGTACATCATAGCATGGAGGAAATCTTAATATATTTCTTCCATGATCATACATGGTACTCAAAATACAGGTTATAACAGCCTACTGTAAACCTATTTTATCATAATTATTTAATCAATCAATCATTAATGTTGCATGTCTTTTAATAATATGTCCTGTTCTTCACTCATAAGCCAGAATTAGCTGGTCTCAGTTTTAATTTGAAAGTGTGAATAAATAAAGAACTAACTTCAAAAAATATTCCGATTTATTCTGTCTACGATTATTTTCTTACAACTTTGCATTGGAAAAACGGTTAATATTTTCTTACAGCTCGACCTCCAATTCGAAACCACCTTTGGAACCTAAAAATGTGAGGTGGTCTCATGCCTGGTTTGGTCTCCAATTGTATGGTTACCGTTGTGTTATTATTCTCGAAATTAGAGTGGTCTTGATCATTTTGGAGGGTGCACTGCACTGCATAAATTCCATTAAAGCAACGTTTTGTTTCCAGACCACTTGAGTATTTGGGTACATGAAAAACATAATTTTTCGTTTTCTTTCCTTATCAATAATGTCTGTTTCCAACGAGATTTATTTCTCATTGTAAAAAAATATCTTTCCTTCATTAAATCAAGATTAGGGACAATCTAAGCATTGACTCCATTCTTGCCTTTAACATCAACCATGTATATTTTTACATACGATGTGATTTAGTTTATCAATTCAAATACTGTGCAACAGTATTGGTATGTTAAATAATAATAATAATTATGGTGGATGTATATATTTGAATAAATGTAAATAATTTTTTTTCCCATGGATTTTCTATTGATCTTCTTGTAACATTATTTCCATTATTCTATGATTAGTATATCTGACGATGACATCAATAACTCAGAGCTCCCAAGTGTCCAGGATTGAGCAGGAGTCTCCAGGAATTTTGGTTCATTCCCATTCTCCAGGAAACTCCACATTTCCTCCCTGATTTTTAAAAAATTTTCACAACTGGAGCTTACGCTAAGCTCAATATTCCCATTCTTATGCAGACAATATGGCAAACATAAGTCTTATCGAACATTATGGGCAGCAATAACGAATTAAAAGTGACCCAAAGCTGCCAAATCATCATCGCTTTTATGGTAAACATGGTAACAAGTTTGTACATGTTTGTACTTGCACACACGTTTACGTTAGTACACACGTTGCAAACCTCTGCCAAACCTGCACGACAAATAAGCCATTTCGTAGTTTTAACTAAGCATGCCCGTACCCAAGGTCAATCGACATAAACGTATGTTGTGTGTGTGTATCAAAGATCTTTGGTGTGTATGTATGGATGTTTGTTTATGTAGACTGACTTTGATGTAAGCATGCATAGTTCAGACTAAGAAATGGCTTAACCTCCTGGAATTTGACTTCCATAACTTGACCAATCAGAAATAGAGATGTAAATTAGTTAAATCGTCTTCAATGTTTATTCACAGTATAGAAGAATAAATAAACGTATATTGTTATTATATTATAATGCTGCTTAGGCAAGATTATGCACAAATAAAATAGGCCTATTACTACCTACAATTTTGTCCATAAAACATTTATCACTAAAATGAAGTAACATGTTCATCATGTACCAGAGTGAAAATAATAACCAACTGTTGCTGTTAAATATTCATGATTATTTAAATAGGGTGCTTTGGGCGAAAA
Organism: Anneissia japonica; assembly: GCF_011630105.1. Classification (NCBI taxonomy): domain Eukaryota; kingdom Metazoa; phylum Echinodermata; class Crinoidea; order Comatulida; family Comatulidae; genus Anneissia; species Anneissia japonica. The sequence continues at coordinate 286,040 of NW_022753229.1, forward strand.
TGTGAAAAATTTATGACGGGTTCTTACCGGTATTATATCCGCGGGTGGTCTACCTGTTCGCGCATGATTTATGCTTTAAAAGAACCACTAACCTCGGATGTAAATCTTAAGGTTAATAGAGTTTCTATCCAATGATTTCTATTTTTCTGTTTTCATCTCTCTAGATATAATCTGTGCCTCATTTCACAAGTGATCATTAATAACAGTAGTCAAAAATAACAAAATAACATCGTTTGCTATAATTGACACATTTATTATTGGCCATTTTAAAAAGGTAAATTTGTAATAACGGCAATAGTCACAGCGTTGGTATGTATCCAGGCACATATCCTGGAAATGGCAGGATATTTAATTGGAATAGAAGGCGGCATCAACGGAGACTCAAAATCAAGTGATGAAATGACAGAAGAAGCTACAACAATAAGCAGCTTCATTCATGCAGCATACATGGCAAATTCCCAATAAATTGCAGATGTGCATATTGTGGGCGTATAAACCATGAATAAACTTTCATTCTTTCACAATGGTAGTTTAAACTTTATACCTTCTTAGTTTAAAAACAGCAAATTACTACCATAATAAACAGTGATCAAGTATGCATGCGACGTACGGACGTAATAAGGTAACAATCTGGATTCTAGGCTAGCCCTCCATTGAAATAATTTTTTTTTATCAGTTTTGTTTTCTGAAATGAACTGTAAAAGAAGCAGAAACCAGTAAAATGTAAACAAAGTTTACTTCTGGCGTGTGCCAAAACAAATTAGGAACAATCAGAAAGGGATTAAACAAAAATGCTTCCTGCTGCTAACGCATGCGCAAATAGGTCAGTTTTGCTCCACCAAAACACTGCAATTTGCAGCGTTGGATTATCGGCGGATATCAGTAGGAGGTTCGAGTTTAACACCTGTTCGAGCATGGAGAAAATAAGAACCGTAAATGGCTCTTTCCGGATTTATCCTGTGTTAGACTACACAAAAAACTCCATACATGTTCATTTTGACTGTGCAATAACTTATTGTAGCAGACAGCTCATCAGAGGGTGTATGCCAATTCACAAGGAATATAATATTTGTTATTAATTATATAAAATAAATGAATATTTTTTTTAATGTTAGCAAACATTTATCATTTTCAAATTTGTACTGGGGCGTGGAAAATGTATCAATACATTGAGCAACATCCAAAATTATATCTTTTGTTTCTCCTCTTCATTCAGTACTATCTATCTCATCATCATCATTCTTATCATCTTGTGTATAGTGCATTGACGATGCATATGTTAGACCAATATCTAATGTTGTTATTGGATTATATATTCTATTAACTTTGTGTTCTTCTCCTCTTTATCTACCATTTGGTATTGTCCTCTTCCTCATCCTTACCATCTTCATTTGTATTCTGCCTTGGATGATGCGTATGTTGGACCAATATCTAAGGTTGACAGTGGATTAGATAATTCATCATCCTCTTCATCCTCCTCCTCCTCTTCTTCTTCTTCATTATCCTCATCGTCTTCATCCGCATCATCATAATTATTCCCATTTCCATAACTATAGCCTTGCCCACCTGAAAATACATCCCAAGGTTTAAATGAACTGTAGGAAGGATGGCAGAAAATTAGTAGAATACAAGTGTACCCAAGAAGAATATGTGATTAGAAACCATGAGGAAAAAGACCAGTATTAAGTCAAAGAAATTTATGGCGCCATTTGCCAGAACCACAAAGCAAATCATGTAGAAATAGAATAAAGTACGTCCTTAAAATGTCAAAAATTGCATAGCAGATGGTTGTTTCATGCTGCACCCCACTGTAGTACTACACGGCCCCCAGGAAAGATTTGTAATTATTTATTTTATTTAATCCAACAACGACGTTCCCACTTACAGAATAAACAAGCTATATCTACAAATATACTATCATTTCTGGGCTATAAAACATTACCTCCATATGATGCACCGTAAGAGTAATAGTCATCATCTCCATAACCATCATCATCATCTCCGTAACCGCTTGCTTGTTGACGACCAAAATCAATTTTACGAGCTGTTGATTACAAAAAATGAAATTTTACACTCATTAAAAAAAAAATGTTGTATGCCCATATATAGTCATGATGTGCCCATATATGGTCATGATGTGATGTCATCATGACCATATTTAGGCATGTCACATGTTTTTATCAAATGAAATTTGATAGTCTGGACAAGTCGTTAAAGTAAATGTAAATTTTGTAAACTCACTTGACATGCACAGATTCTTTGTCTCTTTGGTATCGTAACCGCATTTAGGACATGGAATGGCAACAGTTTTTTCATACTTAAACCCCTTCCGCCTAATGTGATCTTCGCAAAAACAAATCTAAAAAAAAAATATTATTATACAGTATATTAGTGAAACAGACACACAGCAATTAAATCTGGCAGAAAACACTGTAATCAATCTTCCCTCCCTACTTGAAATATGCAATGTCCCATTTTATAGTTTATAGCTACAGTTTGAATGAATCCTTTTTAGGAATCCTGTCTCATTGATTATGTCACTGACAATTTTTAACCATGCTGTATGAGAGGTACTAGCACAGACTGACTTTCGAAAGATGTGTTTTGGCTTCTGCGACTGTGTACAAAACATACCTCATGTACAAGTTAAATTAACACAATACACACTCTTGGGAGAAGGAGCAGTGAATTTTCTGCCAGTTTACTTCTGAAATTAGGCCAACTGGGATCCAGCTCAAATTTCCTGGTTTCTCAACTCTTTTGCATAATACTTGTAAACAGATAGTCACCAATACATTGTTCTTTAATTTTGTTTACATCAAATCATATGATTCTTACCTTACACCTTAAACAAGAATACTGGCCAAGTTTATTACATGATAAGCCTGCAAGAAGACGATATACAGAAATTGATCTCTAGACATATATGTATACATAAAACACTGTGGCACTTTCCACACTGGGTTTACATTACCTACAGGTTTGCATCTATGCACACATCTATCCCTAAACACAAAACCTGGGCAAGTGCTAAATAATGATTTATAACTGCAACATGAGGAACACCAATCCGTAGATGCACTAGCCTTGCATGCACTGCTGCTTCCAACAAAAATATTATGATCTATTTGAGTGTAATATGTGGCAAAGACAAGCCAAACCAGTCACTCGTCGCAAATCGTGTTTCAGAGAAAATGGCCAAAACATGCTAAAATGTCAAATTTTAAAAAATCTATTTTATTGCACTAAACTAACCTTTATATATCTACACACCATCCTATCCCATTTTCTATGTTAAAACAACACTTAATTTTAAGGATTTAAAGATAGTTTCTGCATGAGAAATGCCTGAAATCATAAACTTTAAAGGCTGATTTCTCATATATTGTTCTTTAAACAGCTGTGTGGTTAAACGCTTGTAACTTCATAAGGAAATGTCCGATTTGAATGATTTTTTTACAATTTTATAGCTATTATTTTACTCTCTAACACTGTATTAATAACGCAAGATCGATTTTTGCGATGAGTGACTGCTTTGGCTTGTCTTTGCCACATATAGTAAGTCTACTCTGTACAAACTCAAATCAAGTTTTCTGTGACAAATATCAGTGATAGGCCCAAATATAGGCATGATGCTGTAATATCGCACCCATATATGGGCAAACAACAGTGATTGGTCAACTGTGAATTTTCACATAAACTTGATATTGTGGAAAAGAGCCTTACATTTATATGATTCAGCATCAAGGACCTGGCAGCTAGCCTGATGCTCAAACTGATCATCTTCACACAGGTGTTCACTACAGAAAGAACATTTGAATATCCTACCACCTGGGAAAAAAAATGCAAAGCACAAATGAAAATATTGCTTAACAGTAAACTATGGATTAATCAATCAATGATTCAAATGATCTTATTATGATCTTAGAAGCGGTTGGCACAACTGTTGTGGCCTGGACTCTCAACCTTGAGGTCGGGGGATCGACACCCTCATTGTGCAAGTCGCTTGTGTTTTTGGGCAAGGCACTTTGTCTACATTTGTCTCTCTCTACCCAGGAGTATAAATGGGTACCAGATCCTGGGAAGGTAAAACAGATTGCTACGCAAGTATGTGGGAGGGATCCCCCCCCCTACATACTTGCACAGTCTAGCCCAAACGCAAGGAAAGAGAGACGGGCACTCTGGCCTGTGAGGTGAGAGCTTCAGGTTTCGCCATTTACCTACACTACTATTACGCAAACTTACAAATATATTCTTTACATAAGTTTTCAATTTTAGTGGAAAAGGGTCCACCACCACAAGCATTCATCAACACCTGGAACCTCTTGTTACAAAATTAAACACAACTGAATAAAATATACAGTACAGTAATTCTAAATATTAATAATAATAAATATAATAATTTTAAACTACACATAATATGCAAGAATGCAATCTGTAATTGAAAGGCGAGACTTAGAACTTAGTATCCAAGTGCTGCATTGTGGGAAGAATATCAAAGGAGGTTTACCATGGTTCCAGACTCCACGCTCGCATTCAATGCACTCGGCATCTGCAATCGGACATTCACAAGCGTGAGTGGTCAGACATTTACGACCGTGGCAGACAAATGCTTCGCAGAAATCACATATAGCACCCTATGTAATTAAATAATAAGTAAAGTTACAATAATCATTTTCTTTTTCATCATCATTATTGACATTCTGTTTGTTAATTTATCGTAATTAATCTTACTATTATCATCGGTATTAATTTCTTTGTTTCGTTTCGTTTCATATATTTTATCACACGATAAATATATATACATACAATAAACAATCAAATTACAAATTACAAAAAGTAAGTAAAAATTCTATTTAAAATTAACAAAATTCTAAATGATACAAGTTTATCGTGTGAATGTAGGTCATAATAATTTTAAAGAAAACTTTAAGGCATGACCACCTACAACAGCGTCAGTCACATAAGTATAAAGGAAAAACAATCAATAGGAGTAAAGGAAGAAAATGCTTATTATTTTACATTTTTTCCTTTCTATATAGTTACTTTAATTTCTTATCATTTGCATACATATAATTCTGTCATTATTAATATAATTTTGTAGGTAATTATCAGCATATATATTCATGTGAATAATTAAAATATTCTTAGAAACTTTGCATATTATTTTCATAAACTTTATTATCATTACCTATCACAGTTTCAACAAATATTGAAGTTTTTTTTCCAAACAAAATGTTATGTTTCACTTACCACCATTGCCATGCCAACAGCAAAGTTTCCTGGATGTTTTACAACACAATCTCCAGACTTCTGCATGCACTTAGTTTTACCTTAAAACACAAAAACATTAATTCACTATTTATAATACTATATTATGTGACACGCCTAGTGTGATCATTATCTCTTTTAAATAGGTAGTTTTCGCCACACGACGTTAACCTTAACGTTAACTGATGACGTCATAATTTATTCATCTTGCGTTGCGGAGTACGTTAATTTCAAGATTTTACATGCTAGACATACGTTAGTTACGGGATTGCGCATGCATATTTCGATTTGTTTACAAAAAGGGGCCTAGCTATCGTGTTGCATGTTGGGTACTAACGATAAAGTTAAGGTTAACATCGTGCGGCGAAAACTACCTATTTACTCATTTTAAACATTCTCTACCTACCACAATGGGCGCAAACTGGTAGTTTTTGTACTGCCTGACAAAAGTAACAAAAAGCCCTGTTCTTCTGTCGCCTATAATACAAAAGAGATGCAGAACAACATTGTAATCGGTGAAGAAATATTGAAGCAAGCATGATTTCTATTTTTAAAAATTGCTTTGACCTAATGAATAAATGATCAACGATAATGACCTTTACTGACCTTTTACACTTATCACACTCCTGTAAAAGAAAGGTAAAAAAAATATTATCAGTTTTTTCATAAATTAAAAAATCATTATGAGTTTGTTTACTAGAAAATTAGGGCCAAAGTTACAGAGTTTTACCCATGCCCTTATAGCTACTGTTGAAAATGTGATTTATAAAAGAAAAATTATAATTATTGAACAACAAAACACTGTAACACATGTATATGCAATATATTTATATTAATTATGTAATTGGAAAGTAAATATACAGTATTCTTTTAATAAATGTTAAGCGGCAGTTTGGAGCAGTTGTTTATGTTTAGGCTTTCAATCGTAAGGTCGGGGTTTCGAGTCTCTGCTGTGTAGATTTGTTTGTCTCCTCGGGGAAGGCACTTTAGCTACATTGCTTCAGTCCACCTGCCATGTATCAATGGGTACCAGCAATCTGCTGGGGACTAACCTGCGAAGGACTAGTGTCCCGTCCAGGGGGAGTAAAACTCTCATCCGCTTCATACTACAAGACCTGGGGATAAGCTCCAATTATATGAGCTCTAGTGGCTCGGAAAGGATTTAGATTTTTAATAAATATTTCTAAGCAATTTGAGATTGAAACTTGACCTATATTGACCTAATTAACATACCATGGTAAAATTGCATGGCCAATCTACAATGCTTTTCAGGTCATTGCCTGCACGGATTCCTTTCTGCCGCTCCCTCTGTTTCTCGGCCTTTTTGCGAGCACCAGTCTTTTTCTTTGGCATGTTATTACTTGAATGAACCCAAAATGAAAAATCCTGTTTTCTAAAACATAAAAAAAAATATGTTAATCAATCAATCAATCAACAGATTAGCTATTTTTAATTTTAACTGATACTTTTATCCCTCATCAATTATATTTAAATATTAAATAATAATATGGTTCATAATATCATCAATCATAATAAAATATATAAATAAATTATAGTAATAATTAATCATTAAAGCCCCATTCCCTGCAATTTTTTTTTTTAATAAAAAAAAGTATATGCATTACTATAAATATTATAAACCATGAAAAAATATTGGCATAAATTTAATATTTCTCATAGGAGATCACCATTTTCTTGACAACTTCTTTGTTACTAAGTAAATTGAGATTAGTGTTTGTACTTCACATTTTGCACACTGCAGTCAATCGAGTACAGTAGCCCAGAGACATGTTTGTTTAATTGTCAAAATAGGCCAAATGTGCCAATACTAGGAATGGAAAATATCATGTCGGCCATTTTTATGTCTGATAACAGAACCTAAATCGAGGTACTGTAAGGCTAGGCCTAGTCTAGCAGTGTTGCAAGACTAATTTTTCGGTGTCTACTATATTTCTTTGCAGACCTATCGCAAAATCAAACATAAAAAATTCATCTAGGCTTATTTTTTGTGTGGAACACAAAAAATCAAATTTTAGTCTCATTTTACATTTTTATCTTTATAAGATATAAAAATCAGATTTTTCTTAACAAATAAATTTTTACTGGGAATGGGGCTTTATTTATGTATAGGCCGTGGCTGTACTCCCAACGTGCTGATTGGTCGACTTGGCTTTACCCTAACCTTAAAAATATCTCTCACTATTAATGCACTGGATCTCAACGTAAACATAGAGTACCACAGTCGTGTCGTCACGACGCCAGGTGGCGCTGTCTGTTGTCAACAGACGTTGATTACCGTTCATTACACCTGAATGACTTCATAGGCTTTCTGGAATAGGCATTTTAAAATCTAATATTTTGCCATCAAAATGTACTAAAAACACAAAAGTTTGCATTATATTACAGTAGAACCTCGATTTTACATACGGTACGGGACCGGAGGGCGTACGTAAATCGGGGGATTCGTAAAATAGAGGTTGAGTTAAATTTGTGGTAACCTTTGACCTAATATATACGTACGTACGAACGAACGATGTTACCTGAGGCTAGACCAGCCTCTAGGCCTACAAATAAAACCATGTGTTTAGTGTTTTTATTCATCACTTTACGATTCATAATAAAGTGTTCAAATAAAACCATGTGTCTAGTGTATTAATTCATCACTTTATATCTTTTATTTTGTTTGTTGAGACAAACAAAAACCATGTGCGCTGCACTGGGCGAGCTAACCAATTAGCGTTCGTGTACGTGAAACAGCAACCATGTGCTATGCACTGGGCGAGCCAACCAATTAGCATTCGTGTAAGAAACTATGTCTACTCAGCTTCATGTAGAAAATTCGACCAGACGAGTTGTTCCATGGTTTGCCACACGAAGCTAAGGAGAAAAGCAATTATTTTGAGCACCATCGGTAGTTGCTCATCTCACTCAGTGCACGTGGTTTTAAATTATAACAACCCGGTATTAGGCTCAATCAGTGTTGCAGTTTAATGAAAATTTGTTGCATTATGGTTTGTTAAATATTGTTATAGTTTATTGTTTTAGTCTTTTTACTTATGGTTGCTCTGAAAAGGGCCGTTTGTTTTGAATATTTTCGGGGTTTTTGATGACGTCATCGTCGATACGAGGCGTACGTAAAACCGAGGGTTCGTATAACTGGGGTACATAAAAACGAGGTTCTACTGTAGTTATCGAACACACACTTAATCATTGATTAAAATTTACAAAGAAAAAGTATAAGATACATCATCTTTAATAATTACATTAGAAGTTGGGATCAATGGTTTGTCAGTGGGGAAAATGGCGTTCGGTTGAATGCATTTTGCAATGATAGAAATGGAGTAGTATCACATGGTATCGTGATGTAACACTGTCGTACTCTATACTATAGCCACTTTTTATATACTGTATAATATAACAATCACAAAACCATAAATTATAAAACCATAAATTTAAATTACAAATTATAATATTAATTTAAATTACAAACATTGTGGTTCCGTTTGTTTCCACAATGTTGTCTTCAAATTCCATGGCCCAGTAGCTAAAAGGTCTTGCCTCTGGGCAAAAGGGCATAAGCCTAGTTAAACCATGGCCTCCGCTCCGCCCGTAGCAGCTGCCTATGTCCGTTCGTTTGTACCGTGTTGCAGCAATTGGTAGCAGCACTAGGCCTACCTCTAGGCTATATAAGCTAGCTTAGCTTTAGGTTCCTACTAAACTAGTCATAGTTAGTATTTAGCCTAAACCCTGGACTTGTGAATAAAACAAGGATCAATATATTCCTACAAAATCTTAGAATATAAATATGAAAATCAATAGTAAACTTACTGGGGCCTAACGCTACAGATCTTATTACACAGTACAGATGGCTGCTTTCTGCAATCAGAAAAACGCCCTCTTTAATCGTCTTTATTAATTGTACCACCTGACTTGTTCAGTCAGGTGGTCAATTATTACCCTGTCAGCTGATATCGGCTGATATCGCCATATTTGTTTTTTTTATTATTATTTTAAGAAGATTGTCAACTACGAATTGTCGAGAGAAACAAGTCATCATGTCTAATGTAAGCATTTATATAACATAAATTTATTGATATATTTGTAAAATATTGGCTTTAGATAATCTGACTGTTATTAGAAATTATTTTAAGAATGTATTGTTGTAGATAAAACAGGGAAAAAATATCAAAGCCAACAAAAAATGGTTAGGCCTAGGCTAGGCGGTTACATTACATTTGGCTGTTGATTTATTGTACACCCTAGGCCAAGACCATGGTGTTATAACATAGTTTAGCAGTAGCATGTAAGCCTAAAATTAATATTATTGTAGCTGCATTTTTTTTTAAATGTATTGTAAGCCTAGGCAATCTTTTAAAATATATTTATATATTTTGATTTATATTTTGAATATAGAGATATGAATTTAACGTAGAAATGACATGTGGAGGATGCTCTGGTGCAGTAGAGAGGGTATTGAATAAAAAGGAAGGTATGGTACAGTTTGCATCAAATGAATAAATAATAAGTAAATAAATAAATAATTGTAACTTTTTAATCTAAATTGGAAAAAAAAACAACATTTAATTATGACAAATTTGTTTGGCCATTGTTTTTAATACAGTAAATTATTATTTCTGTTTTTGTGTTAGTCCACTTATTACAGCAATAAAAAATGTACCCAATTCGAATTAAGCATTATTGAATTCAGTGTAAAAAAATACACTTAACTGAATAGAAAATATTGGCAACGGTAAGATAGATCATAGGGGCTTTTTTGTGTACATTGAAACCATCATTTTAATATTTCAATTTTCTCTCTTTTAAGGCATTGCTAAATTTGAAGTGGATCTTGAAAAGAAAAAGGTGTTTGTTGAAACTGACCTGTCATCGGATGAGGTTCTTGAAGTTATAAAAAAGACTGGAAAGGCGACTACTTATGTAGGCACAGCTTAATCCAGGTGACTTGCATTTAGAATAACAAACACAAAATAGGATTTGGAATCAAAGATCATTTATTCCGTAATGGCTATAAATCTTCTGCATCTCAACCACTGCGTCCATAATAAAAGTTTTTATTTAAAGTGCCAGACAATCTCTAGCACTACAAGTATCTACTTTATTATTTTCTGAAGGAAGGAAGCTTCAGGGAGGCTGTGGTATTTGCTTAGGTTGTTCTGTATGATGTTGGGTTGGGGTGGGGTATGGTGTGATGGTATGTTCTCATTGGTAGTGAATTCATTGGTAACATTACTGACATTTGGGTAATCCAGTCTTATCTGGTTTAAAACCTGGTATTATAAACACAAATGTTGGTATCTGTGGTAATTAATAATTTACATAATCAATATTCCATATGTTTTTGTAGGATGGAAGTTAAAGGGTATAATAGGCTGATTTAAAGTGTCTCACAGAAGAATTAATAATAATTATTGGTCTTAATATGTACTTTTCTATCTTTTTCAGAAATCTTGTTGATCCTGGAGTGATTACAGGAGTAATGCTTTCTGTGAAATTTTATTTACTCAGTGTTTAAAACTTAATCTTAGTTTTCCTATGTTTTTAACCAATTAAAATATTTATTCAGTTTGCCTTGCTGTCAATAGTAATAGAAGTGGTAATGGGTACTGGATGCACATAAATACACTGCTTTGAACATTTAATTCAGAGCACCCACTCTCTACAGATATACCACACTCATACTCTTTAGCTAATGCCTAATCATTTTGCTTCATGTTAATTTTCTACAGTCAAACTTTCAACTGTATAACCATGTCAAATAACATATTCTTCACTGGAGTTATTAATTTTGAATATAAATATAAAATTAAGATGTTGGATTTGTCTTCATCCAGAAAATAATCATACAAAAGCAGAATAAACTAATGTTTAGTGCTCACTGAAATATTTTGTACTGGCATGCATTGCAATGCTAAGTGAATAAGAACATATGATTTTGTTAACTGCAATAGTAATATGACCATTTTATAAAGATGCGAAAACTACCAAGTGGCCGAGTTACTTATCTGTCTGGACATTATATAAGTAATTAAAAATATGAATATAGACATGAGGACAGGAGACCAAACATTTGGATGATGAAAATATTACCCCTTATTTGGTTGCCATAACAATATTAAAATTAGACCCTGGTTAAAAAAATATATACTTGAAATTGTTGAAAAATTCTAATTGGAATTCATATAAACTTTTTAGCAACATATTTATTTCTAATATGGTAATTATCTAAATTCTGTTGTACTGCAAGGACTGTACCTTAACTGCTGGTAAACTGGTGGGTTGTAGTGGTTCTCTAAATTGTATGGTATTTAAGACTTAAGTTTCCTATTTTTTTTCTGTTCCATGCACCATGTTCTCCCTTTACATCTGCTGTACAATATTTTGGTGTTCTTGGTTTATGTAAAGCGCACAAAAGACACCGCATGATATACAATAAATATAACTTTGGATTTTGGAGATTTCTCTTTCTTTCTTTCTTTTGTCATACCACACCAATATATGGACATATCACATAGACATGACATGCTTGTTCGTGTTCAGAGTTTAACTTGCCAAGTATTGTTATAAATGTGTTTAATTCATGCATTTAATGTAATGTCCACCAAATACCTTAAAAGATGTTAACTTTACATTTTTTGTGAATAACTCTTATCAAATAAGAATTTTGTACAAATGAAACGTTGGTATCTGCCGAAAGTTCTAATGTCTGTTACTCATGTAGCCTATGACTCGTTGTATCAACTACTTTTTTAATTTCTATCTTGAAGACAAATAAAGAATACATTCGCACCAATGTACAATAGTTTCAATTATTTTAATTGTCATTTTGTATAAAACATGTACAGTAGTAAATAACAGGTTGTTGTTTGCAACAGCAGCCCAGCCAGCTCAAATTTTCATGGCTTAGGATTGTAGACTGAAGCTCTATGGGCCTTTCAGTGGGTTTACCCTTAATGCTGATAATCCACCAAAAGCCACATCTTAGAATTCTCTTTAATGTCAGGGACGGATTTGGGCGGCCCCCCCCCCCCTTTTTGGGAGGTAAAGAAAGAAAAAGGAAAGAAATGATAGTCCAGAATGCCTGAAATGTTATTTTCGGGCGTCTAGAACACAAAAATTTTGCGGGGCATTTCCCCTAGGACAGTGTTGTGTCGATCAGCCAAACTTTCGCGCCCCCCCCCCCTTTTTGGGCCTCTCTCCATCCGCTCCTGAATGTTGTCCTGCCAGCCTTAAATCACAAAAAAACACTCTGTTACCTTTTTGCCAATAAATTTTAAAATTTCGATGCATACCAATGTTACGTGCTACTCACTTTCTATGTCGAAAATGTTGTTTTACGTTTGGAAAATTCTGGATCAACCCCTGATAATTAAGGTATCACAGATCAGAATATACAACAAATAAATATTTTTTAAAATGGAAATTTCTTTTATAGCTAATTCCTGGCTATATAATGCCATCACACATTACTACCAATGATTTTAAAGAATTCCAAAGCAAAATTATGGTGAAGGTGATAATAAATATATTGTATATGCTGTTTGTATATGACTCTTGTCAGCCACAAGTCATGGACCAAAAAGTAATACAGGTACATTCTAAAATTTCTTAGAACAGCTCAAAATTTCCCATAATTGTTCAGTTTATTGATCACAACCATAGTTTTGGTGCGCCATATTGATGATCAGTCGCCCATCTACAAGATCTCTGGGAGTGATTCTTTACAGTTTCTCTTCAGGAATACCAACAAGGTTGTACACACAAGAAAACACACGGTTGATATACAAGAGTGTGAGTGTACGGTAGATAATAGTCCATCAACCCTTATTGATGTCAACTGTAGGTATTCTGCTGCCCTCTTTTTGTTCATTTGCAATACCGATCAGCTTTCATCTTTTCTCGCCTGTAAAAAACCAAGAATGGTATCAGAATGCAAAACAAAATTAGAAACGAATACAAACAAGGGAAGGGGTTGTAATACCGTAAATGCTTGAAAATGCAGCACCAAACGTGATATATTTTCTTTAAGCGCTGTTCTTGAATAAGCGCCGCGAAGGTTACATTAATCGAGAGTATATATTACCCTGAGTGGTGTAATGAAACACTTTGGGAAAAAGGATTTTAAATACAATGTTAAAATGAATAAATAACACAATTAAGACACAAGCTTTTCTTTATAAATGTTTATTTACGATGACGTAGGACCTATGATATGTGAGGACGGGAATATGTGAGATATGTAAGAACAGGCATCAAAAGTGCCACGCCTATATTTTTTCTATAAGCGCCGCTCTCGAATAAGCGCCAATCTGGAATAGTGCCACATTGAAGCCTCCAAAAATTCTATGAGCGTCGCAGCACTTATTCGAGCATTTACGGTACAAAATATCCTATTTTTTTTAATTATGAAACAACTAATACTTACCTATCAAGTAACTCTTCGTGTAATTTTCCACTTGTTTGTGCACGCTCTAGATTGCTTTGGTCTTCTTGATTCACACGTAGCCTCCGGTCCTCAAAACTTTGGAATTTCTTGCTGGAATCACAAGAATATAATATTTCAACTTACACCTTTTTGTGTGGGGGAGGTTAAGCAGAAACTTGTTCCTAAAGCCTGTATTCCACTTGCGAATTTATTCGTGCGAGCCGAAAGCGTCGGTTCATGCACATTCCCATTTCTATTGGAGTTTTCGCTTCAGCGAAATCAGTAGTTTGAACTGTTTCTACATTTTGCGAAGGGAAAAAAGTATGCAACCAATCAGAGCTCAGGAACCGAACCAACTCCTTCTATTCTCGCGAATAAATTTGCCTAGTGGAAAAAAGCCTTTACAAAGCTAATCAAAGAATATACATCAAGGTATGAATTCAAGCCAAAACTTAATGCCGGGTATTTTCACAAGACTAATTCGAGATGGTGTATTAAAGAGCAATGACTAGAGAGAACAACTTACTACCGTTCAATAAAATTGCTAAAAAGGTGGGGTAGCAACACAGACACATGTGGACTTGTACTTCATAACAAGGCTAAACAGGAAGGCCCAAAACAAATCCTAATTTATAATCCATATCATATTTTGCATTTTTCTGTGGTTTGTTGTTTAGTTTGACCATTTAAATAAATCACATGTATACTCTTATTGATTGCAAAAAAGTTTACATATTATTATCTTTTCATTAACCCATTTAATCTGATTTTGATACTTACACATAGCTGACCTCGCATTCCTTTAGGTCACCTCTGTCTTCTTCTGACTTCTTTTGTTTCTTTACCAATGATCTATTCGAGCGAATCTGATAAAAAAAATAACAGATCTATGATAAACGGATATGGAAAACAAATAAAATTTAAAATCAATAACAGTAGCTTAATATAATTTGACTACAGTTTCTTACTGCCATAATTATATTTATTAAAAAAAACAGATACTATACTAGTTTTTCAGGTACTAATTGAAAATTAGTGCATGAAGGAATCATTAGTGGAAAAAATTCCAAAGGCCCAGTTATAACATATAACCACACACCAACTTATTCATTACAAGAAAACAGAAATTAATTTCCATATCATACTTTACTGAAGTACAGCGCTCATTGCCAACAATGGAAGTAAGGCAAAGTGTTGGACAAGTTGTCCAATGGTCACTGGGTGCAGCGCTCATTGCCAACAATGGAAGTAAGGCAAAATGCTGGACAAGTTGTCCAATGGTCACTGGGTGCAGTAGCAAGTATTTTAATTTCCTTGCACCACTTTATTCTTTATAATTTACCTTCAGCATTTCTTCTGGACCAGCTTTAGTGCTAACTGCAACAATGTCACCCTGACTATTGCAGGAAATGAAACGTCCATTATAGCCTTGAAGTGCAGTTTTACCCTAAAAAGAAAAATGCAACATAATATTATACATAATAAACACCTCCCCCAGACTGTCTTAACGCTTTGTTATTACATATTAATATTAAATTCAAAACCAGCCAGAAATAGCATTTTCATACTTTACAAATTGCTACGAGGCTATTAAAATTTCCAAACCTCAAAAACTTTGAATCAGCTTCAATTGTGATAAATATGAATTTATGCTGCATATTTTCAAATGCAAGGAGCTAGTAAAAACTACTAAATCCTTTCAGAGCCACTAGGGCTTATAGGGCTGGAGCTTATCCCCAGTTTCTGTAGTGTGAAGCAGATGAGAGTTGTACTCCCCTGGATGGGACACTAGTCCGTCACAGGTTAGTCGCAGCAGATGGCTGTTACCAATTGATACAGCTGGGTGGACTGAAGCAATGTAGCTAAAGTGCCTTGCCCAAGGACACAAGCGAATCTGCACAGCGGATAATCGAAAAACCCCGACCTTACGATTGAAAGCCCAAACCTCAAATGCTGCGCCAAACTGCTGCTACAAGGAGCTAGTAGTGATTTTATTATTATTACCCCTAATTACTCGATCCATATACTGTATTTGGAAAGTTTAGTCTTCCCTACTTCCAGTAAAGACTTGATTACATCACAAAACATAGATCATCAAAATGATCAGCTCTATTACAGTCAAAGATATTTAGGATTTTATTATCCTACTGTATAGTTACTACCTGTACTGTGACCAGACCTTACATAATGGACTATTCCGGAGTGTCAATCAAAAACTAACAACTGACCAATCAGAACAGCGCCTGGAATATATATGCATGTCGAACAAGTACATGTGTTGTCTTACTAATGCACATGTTTATGTATGTTTTAACATTGCTATTTTGTGGGGGCCTTAGCAACAATATCCAAGGGGCGGGGTTTAGCCGAAAGGTTCACTGTATTGTAAAACAACATCCTCACTTACATCTTGAAAGACTGGTTCCCATTGTTCTCTACTGCCGACAGCGTCCGAGCGACCTATCACTTCGTTCTCTGCATTGACAGCAATGTATTTACCGTACCCCGACTTCAATGCAATCTTGGTGTCTGATATAGTTATTGCTATCAGTTGCTCTGGTGGGGATGGACCAATAGAGGCTAGAGGATATGACATTATTAATGAGTATCAATTTTTTTATTTTCTTAAACTTGAGAGGGGGCTAAACAAGGAATTTCCAATATAATTAGCTACAACTTTGATGATGCATATTTAAAATGTTATAGATAAGTTGATCATACCAATTACCCATAAAGTATGATGAAAATATTTGTTCCCTTATCAGCCCACTTAAGTAACAAGCACTCCATGATAGATGGATAAGGAAGTACTCTAGTGTAGGAATATGTTATCTTTTCAATTTCCCAAGTACAGTCGGTCGAAGTGAATTTTTTATTTAACACTGAGGGCCGCACCCAAATTTTATGTTTCCATTGAGCTTGCAAAAACCTCAAAGCACTGCCTTTACACCACTTCTCAGTTTTAATATTACTTTTTACATATAATCGGTTTCGGGCCATAACAAATAAGCAGTTTTCTAGCCAATGTTGCTTGGCGGGCCGCACACACAGGGTCTTTAATTAATTAATTTTCGCGGGCTGCAAAAAAATCACTGTCGGGCCACATGTGGCCCACAGGCCGCACTTTGCCCACCTGTGCTATAAATAAATTTTTTTTTTATTCTACTCACGATCATGATTTGGAGCTCCTAATGTAAACTTTCCATTGTCCATTGCATATATATAAGTGTTATTTCCTATCTCAATGGCAATGGTTCCAGTAATCTCTTCAGGTTTTGAAGTTTGCCACCATCCACCTGAACAGAGCAAAAACAATATGACAACAAACGATAATTTAATAACTTATTAACTGCACACAAAATGTTACACAGAACCAGGGCCTGGGTTTTCCTCAGCAAATGCGGTGGCAAGTCAAAGGGTGGGGAAAGAGGGTCAATT
Source organism: Anneissia japonica (assembly GCF_011630105.1). Taxonomy (NCBI): domain Eukaryota; kingdom Metazoa; phylum Echinodermata; class Crinoidea; order Comatulida; family Comatulidae; genus Anneissia; species Anneissia japonica. The sequence continues at coordinate 303,192 of NW_022753229.1, forward strand.
TGTGGGGAGGGAGTCAATGGGTGGGATCGAAGGGGAGGGCAGGGAGGGACTTTCACAGATGGATGGTCTAGACCACATTAGTCACGCCATGGTTGGAGCTGTGGTAAGAAAATTCATGATTATGGCGGGGGTTCCCGTCGGGCAAATCCTGGTGCCATCACTGCTTTCTTAATGTACATTTAATTCTATTTTGGTGCACGTTGTGATACTCCTCGGCACTGAATTCCATGAGAAAATTGATAATAAAGCAGTAAAATCATGCAAAATTATGAATTTGCGGAGATGTGTTAATTTCCGGGAGATTCTTGCTTGCATGCAAAGGTGCTGGAGGCCGTCTAATTTTCCGGAAGACTCTAAAATAAATAAAATGATATTCAGTCAGTTTTCAAAAGGGTCACATTCTTTTTTGGGTGAGAATGAGATTCCCTAGCCTAGGTATAATAATCCTGCCCACAAAATTGGCCCAACATTCGTGTTCAAAGAGGGTGAGTTTGTACCAGAACTACAGCATAAACAGTGACTTGCCATATTTTTCTGCCTCCTCTTCCCTTACATCCTTTACCTCTTTCTCGTGTTTTCTCTTTTTCTTGTGTTTCTTCTTTTTTGATGAACTGTAAAGAATATTTAAAAAACCCAAGATTAGATTGTTATTACTATAATGCTTAAATTTATCATTTTTTTAAGAGCATGTCGATGTAATAATTAGTAAAATTATTTAAATGACCTGGTTTTCAGTGATGATGTACAGTTTTTGTACTGTTCTAATTAATTGGTAAATTAAACTAATTAGGAATGATATTAGCGGCTACTAAGTGTGTATTAATGAAAGTGAAATCATTAAAGAACATGTCTGTGCCGTTTAATTGTAAGTGTAAAATAATTTGGTGAATTTTTTTGGCCGGATGCGAAACCACATAATATTAGCGCCAAAAACAAAATGCCTATTAATATTTACCTTCTTAAAACAAAGATTTGGAATAACAAACTGTCAGAAGCAAAACTGGCGTTAATGCACTTTAGTACTCCACCCTAACCCTAACTTACCTATGCTTACCTTAACCTCAACTTTAGTCTTGTTATTTTAATGTTTATTTAGGCTAGAGTTAGAGTGGAGTACTAAAAAAGTGCATGAGCGCCGCAAATTTAGATTAGACTTAAAAGTAAGACTCAGCACACTCAGGCCAACACCAGCAGTACTTCCTTAGGCAGCCTTAGTTAGGCATATAGCCTATATATACCTAGCTAGGCCCTGGCCTACGGCTACAGCAGACAGCCCTATCTAGGCAGCGCCAGTGTGTAGATTCTAGATAGCCTAGGCCCTGGCCTAGGCTAGGGATAGAGGCAGCCTAGAGGCCTCCAGGCCTAGCCTATATCTAATCTAGGCCACCGATCAGAGGCCTAACTCAAACAGTTAGTTAATCCTAGTTATAAATGACCAAAGCCCAATGCTTACCTGCTTGCATCAGTACTACCTTTGAATTTTAATTTCCCCGCTTTTACGAAGCTGTACTCAGACATGATGATGTATAAAATTCAAAACACAAACTCTTTTTTTGCAAACATCAGCCAACGTCGCTTCGCCGGCCGACTGGTGGCGCAAGTCAATTGACAAAGGTCAAGTATCGATTATTGATGAATTGTCGATATCGAAGAGAATCACAGGAGTAGAGAGAAAACTGCTTTCGTTTTGTAAACATGGCTGCGCCCTTGGTATTATGATGTTATGATATAAATAATTGACGTTCTGGTGAAAAGGTTAGTGTCGGTTTATTATTGAATAGTTCTATATACATTCGCAATACATTATGCTTTCAATTATTTCATTCATCAGTGTATAATTATTAATACTATTATTTAGCTAGGTAAAGGTAGGCCCAGCCCAGGTCATTGTTTTCCGAAAGCACCCCAGGCAGGTGCGATGAAAAGCATGATGAGGATCCCAAAAATAGAATTGCCCTTCAGCTTAATTGGGCTAGGCCTAGGCCCTTTGTCAGTCTCAGGCCTTTAAAATTATTCTGCTAAACAAGGCCTTTTTCAAATTTACAGTGAAATACCAGTAATAGTATCAATTGTATAACACAACAGCTGAGTATAATCAAATGATGTTGTTCGGATTATCGTTAGGGCCTAAATATTAATTTTGAGGCAATGTTTTTGGTAATGATTTGGTATGTGACCAAAATAGGTGTATGGTAGCCTAGTACTAGAAATCAAGTTCTTCAAAACTCTGTGAAATGTGTTTGAGGGAAAACAAAAACAAGGCAAGACAGGCATGACACCCGGGACAAGTGTTTTTGACTGTCTGGGTCTGCTGCACATGGTCTGTTTACAATATAAATTCGCACTGATCTAGTCTATAAATACAAAACATATTTAAAGATTTTGGGTGCACAGCCATTTGTTTTTTAGTTGATTTGGATGACAAAAAATGTCTGGACTTTAAGACTAGTAATTACTTTTGAGTTTATTTTATTTGAATTTCTCCATTTTATTATACATTTGAAATTCTTGCAAATTAAAAAAAGAAAGAAAAACATTTTTGCATGATCAGTTCAGTATGCATGTAGGCCTATTAATGTTGTAGGGCCATAGCAAAAATTCTTTACTTTTGTGTTTTTTTTATTTTTATGATTATTTTGCAATAACATTGGGACAAGTAAAATTGTCTTCAGGACTAGTGCATTTTTTAAGGGTACTTGTCCGGGGACAATTGAAAAAATATGAAATTCTCTCATGCCTGCAGGACTATTAAACGGGGAAGGTTCGATCAAGTCACAAGTTATGGTGTATGCCTAGAAATTTGGTGCATAATATCATTCTTAATCAATCAATGTACAGATTTACAACATTTTGTAAAAGTACTAAAATTATAATATATTGGCCCACTCAATTATGCGCCATTGTTGAGAGTAAAAACATGAATTAAACTACCTTGTTCAAGGACACAAACAAGTGATTAACTTCAGACTCAGACCCTGGATCTTTTGATAGGAAGCCTGAAGACTTACTGTACCTCAGAACTACATGCTTCCACAACCAGGGTAAAAATCAGTTGTTGTAATATTTAGATTTTTTTTTTTTTTTTCAGAAGTGGTCATCAACATGCTGTTGATAATTCTACTTTCTGTATTCTTTGGTGCTGTCTTGACTTTGGTGCTTGAAGCTTGCATTTTCTACATCTATCATTATCGTCAACCAGAGGTCACTATCCCACGAAATGGACTCTTTGAGCCTGCACAAATGGATAAGGTAAATCTTATAAATCTTTTTTTTTATTTTGAATTGGAGTTTATTTTAAAGTTATTTTCAAGGTTTTAGACACAAATCTTGCCTCTTTTTTTCTCTTGAGTTTTTTTTTTTTTTAAAGTTAAATAGAAAAACGTAGACAGTTCATAACAAACCTCATCCATTACAGTATTCTTCCCTCTCCTTACCACACTGCTGAATAAAACCCTAGTTTTTTGTTTATCAACATTTCATCCAAGAAATTGAGGCTTTTCTCACTCCCACTGGACAAGAAACTCCTGGAAAATAACCCATCTTCCGCAAATTCATTAAATCTGCGTGTTTTTACCGTTACTCCTTCATTATCATTTTGTCTCAAGGAAGTTACAGTAGTGTGGATTGGTATCGCCATAAGCAACAAACATCTACGTTTACGTATGTACATTGTGCAAAGGACCTAATGGTCCATAAGCACTTTTTGTAACAGAGGCTGTATGAACCAGTACACCAGGGTAACCCTACTCGTCTCGAAAGATGTACTGGGTTCTTTAAAGTGCACATGATCCAAATTGTGTACACTGGGCCTACGGTTTGTATCCGAGAAGACTTGTTCCACCACCATAACCACAGGCAAGTATGCCGTTCTAACGAGCACTGATATCATGGCTAGGTTGTGGTGCCCTTAACTGCTCTCCCAAAACAAATTTGGGACCCCCATTTTTTATACTGTCATCTTGTTTCTAAAACAAAATCATTCTAATCTTTAATTGACATCAAATCCTTAGAACAACGAAGACATTTTTACATCCTTTACCAAAATGCCGTGCTTTCCCTAGTATTTTCATTCATTTTTGGCTTTTTAAGCGTACATGGTGACCATAACAGTTAGTTGCTTAATTTCAGTACTAAATTTGCACGTGTTATAGACGATCCACACATAAGACGAACATGATTTTAAAGATTAAAAAAAAAATTTGCATATATAAGATAAGACCCCCTATTTTTCGATCGTAATTTGCTATTTTAAGCCTCATCTTAAACATGCAAGGATATGAGGTACATCATTTTTCTTTTTGTTTAGAGTTATCTTATAATGTGCTACAGAGCGTATCCATGTATTGAATGCTGATATTGGTATGTTACAACAGACACCATAAAAATTGGAACGCCAAGTAACGTGTTAATATTAGAATTTATTCTACAGTAGCCATGCATTTCATTAACTCTGTGCAATGCATTTGCATTGTACAAGTTGCATACAGTCAGTTTCTCTATTATCTTTTCTTGAAATAATGTATAAACTTGGTAAATAAATACAGTACACAGATTTCATATGAGATTAGTTAACAATTAAGTATGGTATTCGGATAGCTTCTGTTTCAAACAGAACGCTCTGATAGTTTTTCTTGAGCGCGTACAAGCAATTATTTTATTATATCAAGCAATCAATCTTCAGAATTTGTCATTTTATGTTTTTAAAATATCCTGTTTAATTTATTGCGATGTACAGTATGAACCTAAGAAAATGTGTATAAATATGTATGTCCATTTTTAATACTAGTCTTTGTATATAATTTTAGTCTGTGGTTTTTTACAGTAATGTATTTTTTGTATTCAAACTAAATTTTCCAGTAAACAATCTTTAATTTTTGAAAATAACAAGTTGATTGATTGATATATTGCTTGATTGATTGATTGACATCAAACACTACTTTATTTCCCTAAAAATATTTGAAAAGATCATTAAGTAAATGCACTTAAATTTGATTATATAGTTATATTATAGTAGCAATGAATGATCATTTGATTTTGTATTTTGGGGTCTTATACAGTATTTGTGGAAGGGTCTTTCGATAAAACCTTATAAATGCTATTTTTGCTCTTTGCCCTCTGTGGTTAAGATTTAGAATTGAAAATAAATTACTACAGTATGAACGTAAAATACCAGTTTCTAATTCGGTTTTATTTTAATGAAGGGAATGAGTCCTACTGTATTTGTTTCTTATAGGATCAGATGCTATTCTCTATTTTTTTGCATTGTTTTTTTATACTAGTCTCTACTTTGGCCACAAGAAACATGTTTATTTTTATTCATCATAATACAGAAAGATAATGCCATTGAGGAGGGTTATCCCAGATATAATAACTTCTGATTCTTGTGCCTCTTGTTTTTGTATTTGTTGTTTTCATATTTTTTATAGTAATATAAATGATAAAAATCAAATCAAATTAACAGACCAGACTTCTAGAGTAACTGACATTGCTATGCTTAACCTAATTACATTGGCAATTGTAATGGAATACATTACTGTACACTAATAGAGTAACTTACATTTATGCATGAAAATATAGCATAATTACATCTGCACGTGTGCCGTAAACTTTTGTGATTGAATATTTGACACCAAAATAACCTGAATTAAAGAATGAGAATACCTGAAAGTGATTATAATATTCATTCATTCTAATTCCATTCCATTCCACATTTATTTCAGACTGTAGTCAGTCTATAGAAACAAAATGTTCTCTTAAATAAATTTAAAATACAGTAATATTAAAAATATTATAAAATTGTAGGAATATTATTATAGGATGTTGAATGTTATAAAGCTATTATGTAAAGCTCTGTTCAGACAAACTTTGTTTAAAAAAAACAAAACTCATGGACATGGATAAATATGGTCATGATGACATCACGTCATGACCATATATAGGCACATCATGACTATACAGTATTTAAGCATGCTTTTTTTTTAATCAAAAATGTGATGATCTTGACAGTTTGATACCAACTTCTACTGTAGGAAGTTATATTTACCTTTGAGATGAGAAAAATATGGATTAGCAATCAATATTAATCTCAATAAACCTTGGCTTGTTCTAAAAATAAGATGATCTATTGTACAATACAATACTGCAATACAATAAAAATGGAAATTATGATAGAATAATAGTAATTTTATAACAAATTAGATGTTTGTTACAGTGTAATAACTCGGCTTCTTCAACAATTTAATATACAGGTCTCCCTCCAATTAAAAACCATTTTTGGGACCGGGGTTTCCATGGTCTCTAGCATCTTCGGTCTCTAATTAGAATAATAAATAGATACGCCACTACATTGGTGTTTTGGGTTGAAGCTTCATTAAAGCTCTCTGGTGGTAATCTCATCATTTGTAACCATTATCAGTAGGATGCTGTACTTTCAGTTTTCAACATCCTGTATCCGCCATACAAATATGAAATCCACATTGTATTAAAGTCATGTTACTATTTATTTAACTTATCATGGTATTTTACCATGTAAACATATTGTACACATGTTTGTTTTTCATTATCTGTTTGGCGATCTTCTTCCCATGAAGTGCCGACACTCAGTTTTGCCTAAAACCTTTGCACGTAACATGTGCATAATGGCTCTAATTATGCGAGGAATCCTTAATTGATTCATCCATCAATGATGAAATTTAAACACCACATAATTTGATTGTATTCATATTAGTAGTGTTCTACTTTAGAGATAACATTAATATTAATATTATTATTATTAATATTAAATGCAAGAGTACTGTACAGTAGCCACATTATGATTACTAAATTAATTTTTTTTTTTTAATTTTAATTTAAATATAAAGGATCTTGATACAACCTGTCCATTATACTATATAAGGTGCTAAAATACTTATAAATTTGATTTGTTTAATTATTATTATTATTAATCATTATTATTATTATTAATATTATTATTAGTATTATCACAATTAATAATGATTATGTCATTGTCATTTTTACCTCAAAAACCATATTTTTATACATAGTGTATCAAAAGTATATTATTATTGTAAATATTTATTTATTTATTGTTTTTATTAATAGTTATGTAGATCTATGTCAGCTATGGTAGAGAGGGTTAACTACTGAATGCAGTCACAGTTAACACCCATACCAAAGAGGATTTATAATATGAATTCAATTATTATTGATTTTGTGTTCATGAAATCCTGTGAGATTAAGTTCTTCAAAGTAAACCTTCCTGTATGTTAGATTGCATTTGTTTATTGAATGTTTATAATAAAAGCATTTCATTTTCACATCTAATGCATAATTTGATCAGGTTGCATACTGAAT
>NW_022753229.1:310642-339543 GCF_011630105.1 Anneissia japonica
ATACTGTACATTCATAGAAATATAAATTAACAACATGGTAGCAAACTCAAACAAGCATGACCTTGTAGATAGATGCAGAATCTTCAATAAGATGAAGGCAGCAAATTTACGGAGGAAGAAGAAGATTTGTGTGTTGGTCAAATACAGCGTAAAAGATAAACATGGTTCAAACTTTGGTTGATTGTACATGCACAACATTACAGTACATTAAATTGTCTAAAATCTGCTGCTAAAATTATAATCACCAAGATATACTGACAATTGATAAAATGTTAAAATGTAGAACTAAAAGCATGTTAAAATATTAACACATTATTAGAGGACTTTAAATATTAAGACATTAAAAGCAGTTAAAATAATAAAAGCAGAATTTTGGCAGAAATAAAGTTAGATGAAAACATTAGTTTCACATTACTGCTCCTTTTACACATTATTGTAAAAATAAATCATTCTATTTGCATATTTAGCTGGAATAAGATATTCCTCTACTTTGGCATGTCTAGATCAGATTCTATGGCAGTATAAAGTTTAGAGCCGCATGACCCAGGCTTGCACCAGTGAGTGGGAAAATATTGATTAGAATAATTTTCTAAATCAGAGACAGCTGATCTTAGAATGACATTTTCAGGCATCCAGAGGTGATATGACCTAATATTTGTGGCAAAGACAAGCCAAACCAGTCACTCGTCGCAAAAAACGATTTTGAGTTATTAATACAATGTTGGAGAGTAAAATAATAGCTATAAAATGGTAAAAAAATCATTCAAATCGTACATTTCCTTATGAAGTTACAAGCGTTTAATCACACAGCTGCTTAAAGAACAATATATGAGAAATCAGCCTTCAGAGTTTATGATTTCAGGCCACATTTTGTAACTTCAGCCCCGTGGTGTGGCTTACGTGGGTGTGGCCCATCCAGGTGGGTACAATGAACCATCTTTTGGGGAAAATGCTGACTTCACTGGTGGCATAACCACCTGATCTGAAAATGCTGACGGAGTTTTTGGTACAAAAACACCTTTTTTTACTTAGCCTGTTCAATCATTTTTTCCCTTTTATATACTTGATTTTTAAGTTTTTTGATAGTTCATACCTGGCCTATTTTTGTACTTGTAAATATAATATATGTATTTTTAGTACAGTATTGTTAATTTTTTATTTATTTATTTTTATTTTACTGTATTGCTTTTTACAAAAATACAAATTACAAATGAAGTAATTTTTGTTATTATATTAATTGTTTTAATGATTCGTTTACTTTTTTTTAAATATATTTCAGCATCTTTCAAACTCATCTTTGCTCGGCAAACACGAATCATGCAATGCCCTCAACACTCTTATCGCATTCCTGTTTCGTGAAATGAAAGACACTATCATAGTCCGAACATGGATTATCAAAAAAATGAATGTAGAATTTGATGAGTTATTGCGAAGCAAAACAGCAGGTCGTTTGTTAGAACAGATTAAGGTAAAAAAAATGTGATTAAACTCCCTTTTCAAGTGCTTCGTATTTATCATTGTGTAGGAATATGTTTATTAGTTTATATAAAAGATCCATTTGCAATAAAAATAATGTATGTATAAACTTCACAATGTTTATGACCTTACAGTTTTACGATCCCGTTTTTTGTCATGGATTTCTACAAACATTAATTTTCATGAGAAGAGAGGCTCAGAATAATAACCTTATGATTTTAATAAACTATTTTTATTTGTTTCTTGTTATGATAATCAAAAGTACCTCAATCGAACCCCAGAAGAAAATTCTGTAAGCTCGCAAATTAAGGTTATTCCAAATCTCTGAAATTAGTTTGTGTGTTGGACTCACACTGGTGGATTGAAAAAAAAAACCAGTTTGATATTAAGAAAGATTTTATATTATTCATGTATAGCATTTACATAATCTAAAGAGAATTTAAAAGATTTTTTTTTCATGTAATAAAATGTTAATTTCAGTGAATGATGGGGTTAATAATTATTAATACAACAATTTGTTATTATATCAAACAAGATACAATGTATTAAATTGCTCAAATAAAAGTAATCAAATTTATTTTTAACTTGCAAATGACAATTTTATGATACACAAAATAGCTAAAAAATGCTAAATCATTAAAACTGTATGGGATTATTTTAAAAATTACAGTTGAATTTGAAATGCATAATTGGAGCTCACCTCCCCCACACACTGGTGTATGTGCTATTTTAGCAAAGGTTCACTTGGTATCTCATACATACTACTGTCACATGATTATTTTCTGAACACATCACTTAGAAATTCTCTCTCATCTCCTCAGCCTTCCCTGCAAAAGGGTTGGTATGCTATTAAAAAAAGTAAATGAATAATCAAAACCATATTTATGTACAGTAGTGTCTAATGGATCACAGATCCTTGTAGGAAAAGGTTCATCTATTATACAAATATCAATACAATTACAGCGATGAATTGGTCATGTTTATTTTCCACAGGTACGCGACTATTGTCTTGGGCCAACATTCCCAACGATCAAAGATGTTGTATTGTGTAAAGCAACTCCCAGGGAACCATGTGTTGTACCTGAGGTAAGCACTGAAATTAGTGAAATATTTCAATTATTCAAACATCTAAACCTGTGTTTTTCAGTTTATTTTTATTCCCTCTGCCAAGGAAGTTATAGAGTGACTGTTGTAGTTTATGTATGTGAATATCTTTTCCATTTTCCTGGCTTAAGTTTGGATATGAATTCTAGAAGTTAGAGATCAGTTCTAATCTTTGAAACATATTCATAAAGTGGCTATTTTATCTGCATCTTGCATCTAAGCCTTTAATGACATCCTCACCAAGATTAATGATAACATGAAATTTCATGCATCTTTCATTTCAGGAAGTTGATGTTGCCGTGGAAATCGAATACGGAGGAGGATTTCGTGTAACCGTTGATGTTGATCTGGCATTTGGCACATCAGCGTATATATCAGTTACAGTGAAGAAATTGAGGGGCAGGGCGAGGTTACAGTTCACAAGAATACCATATTCTCATTGGTCGTTTTCTTTTTATGATGTAAGTTGATAACGATAATAAATATTAATGATAATGATAAAATAGGAATAATTATAATGATATTAATTTACAAAGCAGAGTATTAGTATGGCCTTTATAGTAATAATAAACACAATACAAAGAAAACCGATAATGCTCTAATAATAATAATAAATTATTATTATTATTGTTATTATTATTATTATTATAAATAATTGTAAAGGATTTTAACAAATTTTAATGTTAGTTTTAATTTTTAACCAACCTTTATGAAGTACTTTTATTTATGGGACCCCAACAGAAATATATTTTTATCATTGTTCATTGTTATGTTTTATGTATTGTATTGAATTTTGCTCAAATAATTTGAATTTGAATTATTATTATATTATTAATATACCATTTTATTAGAATTTTATCATGTTGAAAAAAAAATTATAATGATATAAATAATATCAACATTTAAAAAGTAAAATATTACAATTTTTTTTATTACTGTCTGTTATTAGTAATAATAGAAATATTTGTAATAATGATATTAATAATATTAATGAATGTAGGTATTTATATAGCCTCTGTAATATCCAAGGATATCGCAGTGCTTTAGATATTCAAAGGTTTTAATTAAAATAGGCATTTAACATTATTATGTCTATAAAAAATATTAAATTTTTAGTTTCCATAAGATATAAAGCACAGTTTATGCAGTGCGAAATTTAGAATTTCTGCAAGATAAAGATGACATGATGTCAGTTACAGTACATTACAGAGTGGAGTATTTTACTCCATTGGCAGTCGGTATCTATGAGATACCTGGCAGTACAGATTATCCTGTAGGCACAAGATTGAACATTTTGCGAGATAAGAAGGACATAATTTATGTCATGCAGTGCGAGATAAGTGTGTCATTTATTCTGGAAATTAGTTGTTTGTTCCTTGATAAATGCCCTTGAGGTTTAATTTGACGGTTCTCTATGACTTCAACTTAACATTAGCTTTCCTCATAAGACAATTTAGCATTAAATTAGACTTATTCAATTATTATTTCTCCTGCAAATGCCAATCAAATTCAGCAAGAGAAGAGCAAGATGATACTATTTCGATTATTATAAATGCCGTATTTATTCAAATAAACTCCCCCCCCCCCATTCTAAACTCCCCCTTCAGAGCCTCATATAAATTCCCGGGGTGTTTATTCACATAAACAGTATTTTTTGAAAAAATTGCCTGTATTGTTTCTGTCAGGAATCGAACCCAAGACCTTCCAATTACCATTCAGTTTCTCTACCGACCTGATATATTGCTTTTGGGTTCTTCTCATAAAAGACACATTTATTTTCAAAGTATTGCATATGCAATAAGAAGATGATGAATCACATGATATTAAAATAGATATGGCGAAAAAAATCACAATCAGTAAAATATAAAGATGAATTTTGTTTTGTGTAGTGTGGGGTTATATTGTGCCAATATAAAAAAAAATCCAATTTTCTTTCTTTTTAGCTCAGATAAGGAGCTCTAGAAACATTTGGCTGTTTGATTAATAGATCTTTTTTTGTATGGGCGGCCGTTAGGGCCAATATATTCTACTGCCTTTATTATACTGCCCTCAGCAGAGCTTTGAATATCACGAGAACTTGTTTCTTTGAAACCTTTTTTCGCTATTCCTTGCTTTCAGAGTTTTCAATTGTATTTGTATTTGGATTTGTCTTTTATTGTTTTTACATTTTACTCTGATGGTTAAATAGATTCAAATCAAATAAAATTCAATCGTAGAATGCCTCGCTTCCTGTGCTGGGGTGGATGCAGGATTTTGAGGTAGGGGTTGCGTCAGAGTCCACACGACATCAGCCCCAACCATGGTCGAGAAAATTTTGAGAATATGGACCACTAGATGCCCAGAAATTGCACCTTAAAAATTTTATCGGTAATTCATATCAACAATACAATACAACAATTATTTTTCTTAATACATTTAGGGGGGTGCGAGCACATTGTCTGCACCCCTTGCTTCCGCCCCATCTATATACTGTGGCCTGTCATATAAACCTCTTCTGGTTTTCTCTTATTCCTTAATACAGTAATAATATACTAAGGTCTCTCTACACTTCACATTATTACCACATCATTGAATCAATTACTGATGGAACACATACTCAGTTCCCTTAGGGAGCAAATTATAATGATGCAGCTGTAATCAGCATATCAGCATTTGAGACCAGGCACCAGTGGTGTATCTAAGAGGACTGAAATGGGATTGGGTTGGGGAGGGGGGAGTAGTACAAAGGTGAAATGGGAGGGTTCGATGAATAAGTACAGGGAGCTACTGTAACTGGCAAAATAAGGTAAAATGAAATGATGCAAATGAGTTCACTCAATTAGCCTAATACGCCAACACCTACTGCTAATGATCATTAGCATAAAAGGTTTTTTAGATTTGTACAGAAGTAATATAATACTGAATAATATACGATAGTAATAATGATATTAACAAGAGCACTCAGTAGAGAGCATATCTCCGCCCACAGCCACAAAAGTTTCATTTAGATGAGTTGAAATATCTGCGGCGTTTTGCTTTGAATGGTCCATAATTGCCACCAAAACACACTTCACTTTTCGAATGCTTTTTATTGTATCAGTTGTACATCTGCCAATTCCTGACATGTTCTGGCTTAACTTACTGGCAAGTTTTACTCTTATAGCAGATTAACAAAATACGTGCAATGTATTGGTGTTGGAATGGAAATATTTTTAAATAGAAATATGGGGATTTGGTTTTTAGTGCCACATGTTTAAAATGTAAAGATGAATTAAAAATATTCCCAATAAGTTCCGAAAAAAATGAAGTTAGTACATATAAAATGCCTTTACTGTAATTGCTCTAATTTAAATATTCATCATATCCACGCCCTACTTCGAATCTTGACCAAAATTGACACACTTCTTTATTAAAACATGACAACCTATTCTGCTTTTGGCCCTCAAATGCACAGTTGAGTTTGGATCATCACCAACACTTCAAAATTTCTTCCTTGTACCTTCAAATGGTTCTCATATCCAAACTCTACTTCAGATGGTCACCAAAATTTAATCACCTCAAACACTCCCTGTAATTTTCAATTATGTCTGTGCAAAAAACCACAGAAAAAAACACCAAAATGTGACGCACACACATAAACTTACATGAAAACATATATCTCATGGCGGAGATAATAATAATAATAATGCCTACTACTCTATAATGATCAATACAATCATCAATATTAATTAATAATGTTCTGACAAATGTGGATAAAGTATCCTAATTGCCTAAGGTCACAAGCAAAATGCACAGCGAGAGATATGAACCCTTGACCTCAAGCTTGATAAACCCAAATGCAACTAGAATACCCTTAGTATAAGAAACTCCACAATCTTTCTAATTGAAACACCTTTTCCCTTCCATCAGCACACATCATTCTTTCCATTCCGATATTTTATTAATTTTTTTTTTTATTTACTGTACTGTACTTGTAAAGACAAAACATTAAAAATACATAAAAAGTATTAGCTCATTGAAATATTACTAAACTTAATTTGAACACCTAAAATTTCATTGATTTCATCAAATTACAATAAATATAAAATTATAAATATATAAAGTTTGAATTAACTGTTATATCCTTAAGCTAAGCTTATGTCGCACTTGCGACTCGAATTAACTCAATGGACATCAACTAGTTGCCATAATTAGTCTGGACTATTACAGGTTGTAGCTAGAGCAACATAGATTAATTAGGTTGTTTTTTTTTTCTTTTATAATATATTGAACTGAATAATATATACTGTATTGAGCAATCACTATGGTGGTGAAAGCATTTCTATTTCATAAATTAACCAATACCAATTATTACACTAACCAATGTATGTTACTATGGTAACCAATGTAATGTACCATATGGTAGCCAATATATTCATGATATCTTTATAAAACAACCAGTGGTGTATCTAGGGGGCGCACACCTCCCAAAAAATTACTCGTCCCCCTCCCAGTTTCCCCCTCCAAAAAAATCACAGTCAAGTAGTTAAAAATCCCCTAAAATCACCATATTTTGCGAATTAGCTCCCCTCAACTGATCATCGATCCCCACTTCACCTTCGTGCCCCCCCGTCAGCCCCCCCCCATTCAAGACTTCTAGATACGCCACTAAAAACATCTAAGAAAAACAATTCTAAAGTGAGACAATAAAAAAATGTAAGAAGTGAATAAAATTACAATGGTAACTACAGCAATATACTCTCTTATATTTTTTTTTTATCCAGGAACCAGAAATAGAATTTGAAGTGAAATCACATTTTGAAGGAAGAACTTTTCCACAGTTAGGGTCATTAATTGTCAATCAGGTGAGTGTTTTGATATAAAATCTATATTTTCAAATCAAATCAATTATAAATAAAATTATCATAATTATAAATACAAACATCAAGAAGCTCAACAATTACTATCTAACAAAATTTGAATTTTCTGTGTAATTTTAACAAACTGTAATTTAAGTGGGTCAGGATCTCTAAATCAACAAAATCCAAAATATTTTTGTTTCTGTTTCTCATAAGGAAGATGATAACTTTGAGCTGATTGTTAAAGATGTATTGTCTCCTGAAAAAGTAATTTTAAAATCATAAAAATCAGTTAGATTGTTTATTTTGAAAACCTACAAATTATCTATTCAAGCATAGATACATTTTTAAAATGTTCACCCATAATTTTACCTTAAAAAATAACATAAACATGATATTCCGGTATAAAAATCTGGGTAAAATTTTATAAATACACTAATATTTATGTTCAAGTTGATAATTTTTATGTTACTTCAAAGCAAATATTCCACTACTCCTTATTTAGAAAGAAAATGCATATTAATTTCAAAATTAGTTGGTTTATGATTGTTTTTGTTATTTTTTTTAGGGACAATACATCTTCATATGAACAATTCAATGTTTTGATTGCTTTTTGAGAATTCGTTTACAAGTTCTACCACAAATATATTTTTAATCCTTATGAAAAATTCTAGTGACTTCATACATTCTATTGAAGCATTGTTTGTTACACCCAGAATACCCCTGAGCCTTTTTTTATTTGAACATATTGTGAATTCTTTGTGTGAATGCATATATCCATTACAAACAAAAAAAAATACTTAAACAATAGTTGAAGTGGTACAAATTCCATGTAGTTGAAAGCTATTATACGTAGACAGCAATGCATCACAATAGTCTCATGGGTAAGAGAGGCTAGCCTATCAAAGTATTATGGACAAAATTACAATAGCCACAAGATCAAGGGGTCACCCGGATACATTATTATTCAATGCCATTTTGTTTTTCATAATATTATGTATAAAAACACTTGGCATGAAACATTGAAATGACGAGTGTGATCTGAATATAAATGAGACAATGTTATGGTATTATTATTCTATACTTGAATCACAAAACAAGTTGGATATTAAAATATCAGAAACCCACAAAATTTATTTATCGTTATATTACTTGAGAGTATTAGTCTTAAATTTTCAAAAACAACTATACCATTCGCGGAATTTTTCACTCTTATAAAATTTAATTAACATATCAATTTCAATATACAATATTTCTAAAATAAAACTACTTATTTAAAAACTGGTACTAAACAGAGCGACGAGGGCGTATCCCCATACTGCAGTTTGGGTGCTGGCTTGCATTTTCTTTTTTATTTTCTAGTTACATCTGCTCACTTGTTCTGCGCATAGAGACTCTCGTATTTTGCGCAATATAAATGAATAACCTTTAACATTTAAATAGAGTTAGCTGGTACAGGGTTCCATAAATTGGCTGCTGCTGTGCTTCAGACGGGAATGACATCTAATATTAATAATAATAATAACGATTTTTAAAGCGAAATTGGTGCTCAAGGCACAGTGTCTAACACCAGGCAGAGAACAAACAGGAATCACAAACATCAATGTGTAAAAAATTGTTTTTGTAAATCTTCCTAGAAGATATCATACATACCTTTTTATTTAATTTAAAAACAAAAAAATCTTCATAGAAGATATCATACATACCTTTTTATTTAATTTAAAAAAAAAAATCTTCATAGAAGATATCATATGTACCTTTTTATATAATTTTTAAAAAAAAATCCTCTTAGAAGATATACATACCTTTTTATTTAATTTAAAAAAAAAAAAATCTTCCTAGAAGATATCATACATACCTTTTTATTTAATTTATTATAGTCATTTTAAGGCACATTGGCTGTATAATAGCGATTAATCGATTGGTTTATTGATTGACTGATTTGTTGATTGATTGATGAAATGATTGTCATTAGCAAATTTATTCAGTATCATATTATTTCACAATTACTTTCATAATTACTTTCATTTTAAGGCACATTGGCCATATAAATGTAGCGATTAATTTGATTGGTTTATTGAGTGACTGATTGGTTGATTGTTTGATGAAATGATTGCCAATAGCAAATTTAACCCTTCTTCGCAAATTCATAATTTTACATGTTTTCACTGGCACTTTATTATCAATTTTTCTCACGGAAGTCTGTGGAAATAGGTATCACTATGTGCAGCAAATTAAAATTAAATGTGTTTGACCCCCAAAAATTTCAAAATCACAAAAAAATGTGGTAGAAAATTTATACACGAAAATATATACTCGAAAATTATACATCCTGAGGTGCCACAATCATACCCCAGCCCCAATCACTATGGTGGGGGCTGATGTAGTTCAGACCTGCTGTCTATGAAAGTCCCTCCCTGCTCCCCCACTCTTCGACTCCTCACCCACCCACAGATCTCCCGGAAATGACTTCTTCCAACTTGGGACCCCTGAGACGTATACATCAATAATGCTCAACTTAAACTAATTAAAAGTTTTATTGTGAGGCTTAGGGGTGGAACTGTTTTAGTTGAGGAAAATCCTTTCACTTTGCACGACTTAAATCCAGAAGCTTGGGATTAGAAGGAAAATATTTTAACTGAGCTCCAATTCCATTTTCTGTCTTTTTTTTAGACTTTGTTTCGCGAACTTATTTTTTTAATGATCGTCAGAGGAGGGTAGAAAAAAAAATAAAATTTTGTTTTCTTTTTTGGCAAATGGTTGTGCCAAAAGCATCCAGATGGAGGACAAAGTAAAAATAAAATTGTATTGGTGAATTTAAACAGTGTATAATTGGATATTTAAATGCTGTAATTTTATATAGTTAGGAAGGAATATACTTATTTTATTTTTGAAAATATCAAGGCAGCGATAAAAAAACCTATAGGCCTCGCCTAACTTTCTCTCGACTTCTGGGAAGGGATCCACGTTTCGATTCCTTCATGGTGTCATCCTCAAGATCATTACTTTTATTATTATTATTCTTAATATTTTTATGATGAAGATATTATTGTTATCTTAAGTTTTTGTAATTAAGTTAGTTTCCAGAATCAGTTTACAGGCTTGCCTCCTTTTTATTTAAAATACGAGTGAAATAAAGATATTAAAGAGCGTAATAAAAATTAAAGGAAAACTTTCATTTTTTTCTCAAGTGTCAATTTTTTGTGGTGACGGGTGCGCTAATAGGGCAAAAAATGAAATTTTATTTTTATTTGAAATCATCAATATTGGTGAGCGGCAGGTTTTCGCTGGACAAGGTATAAACAAATTCTTGCCTTATGATGTTGGTTCAATATATGGTATATTCCAACCGTCATTATTTTATGAACATGCACATTAAATTTATTTTCATTGCATACATTTCAACGAAAGCAATTGTAACACATACATCATAACTTGCATTTGTTATTTTACACTCTATTAAAAAAACACAGCTTAAGGGAATTGAAAGAAGTTTAAATTTAAAAGATATATGCTAATTATTCTTTTATATTGAGGTCACAGTGTGTTCACTGAACCGTGACAATCCTTGTGTACTTGGTTCGATTAAGCTACTATCCCTGTGAAATACATGGAAAACATTTAAGCCAGCCGTTCCATGTACATTGTACAACATGGTAAAATAAGACCGAAAAGGGGCAGGGCATTGCGTCCCACTGTACGGCCCAATTCATCATCAAGTGAGGCATTGGACTCCAGCTGCCGGGGGGGGGCTTGCGAGGCACAACCAATATTTTCCTAGCTACTAAATACAACAATTGAAATTTACTTTATGATATATAATATTATAGCTTTGTGCACAATGCCCATATATAAGCATGATGATGTCGTATCACACCCATATATGGTCATGATGATATCACATCACATCTATTTATGGGCAACTTGCAAATATTTGTCATTTAAAACCTGATAGACAAAGCTATAAGTATTAAAATGGTTTTTAAATAGAAATCTCTCTTTTTCAGCTAAAAAAAACCTTGAAGAAGAAACACACATTACCAAACTATAAGATGCGCTATAAACCGTTCTTTGTGAAAGCAGTGCCACCTCACGCCAATGCGGATATGTACCTGCACGAGACGAGACTTGTAGTCGGCAAGATGACAGTAGTTGTGATAGAGGGCAGCAGGCTTGCCATCAACAATGAAGATTCAGAGGTTTATTGTACCATTGCAGTTGGTATGTTCTGCATTATTATCATGTGACTATTTACTGTAGCTGCATATCATATTTGGAAACTGAAAAGAAGGATGGTATGACAGAGCAGAAACTAGCTCAATAATTTAACAGAGAAAAACATTTCATAAAATAGACTATTGTGTCATACCTCTTTGCATACACAGATGTTTGACACCCACCATGTGTGCACACTAACATTTGATTTATAAGCCATTTATTAAATATAATCTACGAAATGGGGGAGGGGGAACATGCTGCGGCAAGGGGTTGGACTTTGGGACCAAGTTCAATGCCTGCTATGCTTATGTCCTTTTGTAGGACACTCTTTGTGTCTATGCTCGTCCTTTGGATGGAGCATTCAGTAGTTGGTCCTGTGTATTCAATACCACATATGCATATAAAATATACTCAGTAAATTATACAAAAGGAGTACAGGATTGTCTCCCAGTGTAGTACCCATCTGGGCCTAATCTAAATTTTTGTGTTGATTTTTAACAGGCACCATTCCTAGTTAAATTTCACCTCTACTCAATCAAAGACTTCTGTATCCTTACCTGAAAAAAAGTAGATTTTCTCACAGTCTATGAACAAATACATTTATCATATTATGGATGGTTATATTATGGACAAAGTCATTAGGGTGTTCCTTTAACTGTGTGATTCAATTTGCATCTTTTTCCTTCGAAGATTCTGCTGCACTTAAACATGAAGACATCTTCCGTCGATACCCAGGGGAGGTCTACGAAGTTGAGATTCAGAAGAATAATAAATCAATAGGAGTTATGTTTAGCAGTTCACCAGATGAATCTGAGGTGGTAATCGAGTCCATCCAAACAAACTCTCCAGCTAGTTTAACAGAATTAAAAAGGGTAAGAAATACATTTAGGTTATATCTAGGTTATATCTTAGTTTATGGCTTTTAATTGTTGTGGTGGATCCTGGGATCCTGGGAGTGGGCAGAGGGATGCTAAACTCCCCTTCCCCCACCACTACCATCAGTCCATGGCAAGAGCCAAAATATCTTCAGTGCAAAAAATTACATATACGAGATTAAAGAAGCTACAGCTCCCGCCTCCTGGACCTACAATACTTTAGAAACGCCCTTCCCCCCTTTCAGACCTACTGCCTAAAATAGGTCCTTGATTGGACCTTTACACCACCCTGGCTAAGACATCTTGGATGTGCTGCTCCTAACTTGGTTATATCTAGGATAAACCTTGGTTATAAATTTAAACCTTGATTTTATCTAGGTTATACCTTAATATAGTTATACCAAAGCTTAAGGTTATATCTTGGTTTTAATCTAGGTGTATTTAAATCAAATCAAAGCAAATGATATGTTGATGTTGTTGGAGAGATTAATAGTGAAAGTGTATTAAATACACAAAATAATTTTTTTATGTTCTCATTTTCTTTAGGGTGATGTTCTCCTATCCATAAATGGTATAGACGTAACTTCAGGTAAAGAAGCTATGAAGTTAATCAAGAATTCCAAAGAAAAGTAAGTTAATAAGTTAAAATTGAGCAAGTCAACTAACCATTTAATAATACAAAAATGTAAGAAATAATTAATATTTTATGCAGTGGTATAGAAACACAAATAACCTCAGTGATCCTCAGTAACATATTCAAATACAGAATTCAAAGTCTTTAGTCAGGGGAATATCGTGTATAGAATGGGGGGGGGGGAGGGCCCTGATGGGAGCACAAAGGTGGATTGGTGGGGCTTGATGATTATGTGAAGGGGAGCTATGAAGTGAACAACTTTAGCATGCTATTTTTTCTCGGGACACTTTCAATGGGGGAGTGCTTGGGGATATGCAAGCTTTTTTGGGGGGCCCATAGATATGCCAGGATTCTTAACACATCTTATATAGTTTGTTTACTTCTGTGATACCTGGCAAACTCTTCTCTGTCATTTTGTCTATGACGCTTTACTCAGTGTTCATTATTGAATGCTGTTTGCTTTTACAGGTGCAAATTACGGGTTCAACGACCTACACAACCGATAGACACAAGCGTAAACCAAGTGGATGGCAGAGTTGAATTTGTGGATCACAGTCAAGAAAATGATTATGATGACTTTATCAATGATACAATAACAACACTTGGCTATAGTACACAAGATTCCTTACCAAAGCAGGTGACCGCTGCCGCTGCAAGCCTGTCTGAGAGCATTTCCCCTGTGTTACGGCGAAGGGCCTTTCCCGAAGGACAGTCACAGCACAAACGGCGTGCCTCTTGGGGAGCCATGGATTCAAGCATGGAATCATATATGGATTTAAAGAGTGAGAGCACGCATAGCCTAGGAACGTTTTTGAAAGAGTCGGAGAAGTTGACACAGTTGGCTTCCAAAAATCAGCCTGTAGCACGTGAACACACCAAGAACTTGCCGTTTAACGGCTTGCCAAGTGACCCTGATGCTGATACAATAAGTCTAGCGAGTTGTCCGCCGGACTTTCTTGAAGATGCTTTTGACGCACCTACAGGTGAAACTAGGCCAACGCAGAAAAAGGAAGATTTCCAAACATCTTGTATGCCCGCCTCTAGAGTAAGTACCGAAGGTCCTCAGGTGTAAGCCCATCTCGAGTATAAGCCCACCCCCTGCTTTATGCTGCTTTATGTACCACAGAGTAGCTTGGCTGACTTTTACAAATAATCTAAAAACATTAAATATAGGATTTTAATTATGCATGCAGTGATAAAAAAAATTGCCTTGTGATTGAAAAGGGATTCCCAGTTATAAGCCCACCTTCCCCAAAAGTAAAATAAATTAAAAAAATAAAACAAAATTGGCCCAATTTTGTGTTCAAAGTGGGTGAGCTTATACCAGAGTTAACTATGTTGGGTTATTCACCTATCGTTAAATAATCTTGTAAAAATTAATTAAGAATGGTTTTTATTTTCTATTTGTAACAGGACATCAACTGGGATGAGCTATTTGAATTTGACTTAGATGACTCAGATAAATTCCTTAATGTATGCATCTGGAATCGTGTCAAAGGTCAGCTTGGTGAAAGAGACATCCCAATTGGTTATGCCAGTGTGCCGCTGATGAATGTAGCCCTCCAGTGCTTAACAACATTATCAGGCGAGCACCAGGAAATCTACAAGTTGTTTCCCCCTCAACAGAAAGCTGGAGCAAGGTATACAGAAACTCGTACTCTGAAATCCCTCTAAACCCCTCTAAATCCCTCTAAACCCCTCTAAATCAAGACCACTTTTTTAAAGAACCAAATAATCATCAATCCAACACGAAGCTAACCCTCTAAGCTGGAGGCTAAACCCCAAGACCACCCTAAATTTTCATGTCCCGAAGTGGTCTCTAGAATTAGAGGGCTAACAGTATAATCATATGGTAGACTTCATATAATGATATATGCCAACAAGACCTCTAAGCGCTTCACATTATTAACCCAGGGGCGGATTGCTATAAAACGGTCCTAACTGGTAGTCTTAACTTTTCGATTAAAGCCGGATTTATCACTTGACAGCCTTACTAAAGTCATTCCTCTAAGACCATTACTATAAAACTTCCCTAAGACCGCTTTGAGTATTGAAATGCAAACAAGCACTCCCTGGTAACATAAGATTTGGGGCGACGTCATGCATGCTCGACGCACGCAAATGTATCGAAGTGAAAGTAAATTAACGTAGACCTATTTTCACAGACGCTGAGAAGCATGCGGAATATTCGTCATTCGATTCTCCAACTTTGATGATCTAGGTCTTTCCATTGCACTGTTGAATTAATCAACAGAACGCCATGATGAAAATGATTTAAGACCATTTTAAGCCTCCTCCGAGTAGGCTTTAAAATTTAAGACGGCTAACTGGTTAGACCGCGGTATAGCAATGATCTATAATCATAGACCAGTTGTGACGTCACGATTATAGCCGGCTAAAGACCGCTAATAGCAATCCGCCCCAGGTCATTGGATTAGGCACATATGTGGACCACATACTCAGTCTCCCTGAGTATTTCTCAATCATTGACTTTTATTATAATAGAAAAGCATTTTCCAACACTATGGAAACAGACAATACTACAAAATCCTGATTAAACATGTAAATCTATATTGACTCTTATTATAATAAACTATAAATTCTTTCTCATCTTTAGCCGACATCCAGCATATGCAAATCTCTACCGTCACTCTGGTTTTGAAAACAACCTTTGTTATGGTGACATAACCCTGGGCTTCCATCACAGCCCGTTAGAACGACAAGAATTCACCTTGGAAGAAATAAATGCAAAAATGGACGAATTAAGGTCACACCGTCTTGAGTCACAGAATGATCTCAGGCAACAACCAAACGTTAAAAAACGGACAAGACCAGATGAATTGAGGTGACAGAACATGTTGAATTTGATCATTTTTTAAGATGAAATTTTTTAAACAATAGTTAGCAACAAAAACAACAGACCTTTTCAGAACTATGCACTGTAAGCAATTATTGACAAAGATTGGTATTTATATGTTATGTGAAAGTTCCATAGGAGTATGTCGATAAGTGCAATACAAAAAATGTGGGGAAAAAAAAAAATCTGACAAATATTTATCTGTGAGACCATGCTTAAAGATTCCCGGCAAAATTTCACTAAAAAAGAGGTTTTTTTTAGAAAAAGTGCATATGTATTACTCTAATTATAGAAAAATATGGAAAAATATTGGCATAAATTTTAGTTTTAAAAGAATAAAAAATATGAAAAATACAGACTATTTCTCATACGAGATTACCATTTTCTCAACAAATTCTTCGTTACTAGTCAAATTCAGAGGTTGTAGATCGCATCCGCTGTAATGCTTACATTTTTATGTATACTTTATACAGTCAATAAAGTGCACACTCTCTAATGAAATTAGTTTTTGTACTTCGCATCTCGCACACTGCGGTCGATCGAGTAGGCCTCAGATATGTTTGTTTAATTGTCAAAATCTCAGTCAGAATCATTTTTTAACAGATTTGAAATAATGCCTATGAAATATTATATTTTACAAGTGTCAATACTAGCAACAGAAAATATCATGTTGTCCATTTTTATGTGTGATAACAGAACCTAATTCGAGGTAAGGCTAGGCCTAGCCTAGGAGTGTTGGATAGGTAATGTTTCCAGCGCCATTCCTTGCATTCCTATCGCAAAGTCAATCATAGCAAAAAATTCATCCACATTTATTTTTTGTGTGGAACACAAAAAAAATCTAATTTCAGTTCTATATTACATTTTTTGCATGTTTAAGAATGTCTAAATTCAGTTAAACTAGCAATTTCGTATTGTATTTATAAATCTTTATAAAACATATAAAAATAAGATTTTTCTTAACAACTGAAATTTTGTCGGGAATAGGGCTTTAACTTCAGTCCACACATCAACTTTTGTGTGACAAAAAAGTGTGATATGACATCATCATGCCCATATATGGGCACATCACACAAATTTGTCACATAAAATTTGATAGTGTGGACAGAGCTTAACAGAAAAAGTTTGTTCAGATTGTATCTGATAGTGTATGCATGTATCAGGCATATCTGATCAAACAAATTGTGTCAGCCAGTGATGAACTTTAAACTGGATGAAATTTAAACTGCTATAAAGCTGGCATATGCCATCAGATTTTTGTCTGCCAGATTCAGAAAAATGTTATCAGACTTTGTCTGATAGTGTATGCTTGTACCAGATATATCTAATCAAACAAATCCTGTTTTTCCATGTGAAAAGTCTTTAGATTTTATTATTTGCAATAGTGCTTCTTGCAATGTGGTTATTCAGTGCTTTTGCTGCACTTTTGCTTTCTGTCTCTTCAGCTTAACTTCAACTAAACGACATGTTTTTGTGGGTACGCAGTTTGCTGCACAAACGCGATGTGGCTTTTGCACTAAAAAGGTAGGCCCTATGCCTCAATACATTTAGTTTAAGTAAAATATTGAATGTATTGTTTTAATTTTATTTTTATTATTGTATTTTTGTTTTCATTATTGCGGCTGATTATGCTCTTTTAGCGGATCATTATTTTGATGCTTGTATGTGCTTCTGCTTTACATTATTACTCTGTATTGCATTGAAACATCTACGGAACACATTATCCCCTGGCAAGGGCGGATCTAGGTATGTCGGAAATGAGGGTGGTGATCAACAACACTACCCTAGGGAAGTTCTGGGAAATTTAACCTCCGAGGCATTTTGGGTGATCAATAATAATTTATTTATTTTTCTTTCTTTTTTTTTTTTACATTCAAAAAGAGGGGATCGGGAAGTCAGCCCGCCTTCCCCCCCCCCCTACTAAATCCACCCCTTCTGCTTACCAGACACCCACTTACTGTATACTTCTGGGTGGAGAGAAAGAAAGTTGATCAAATGAAATGTTTAGCTTAAAATTTGAACCCTTGACTTTTTAATTTGAGGCTTACAGCTTTACCTCTGTGCCACATTCTTTGACAACATGTTGTTTACAACACTATTATTAGTGTTTCATTTATGTTTTTTCAGGTCTGGACAAAATATGCTTACCAGTGTAAGGTTTGTAAACTGATATGTCACAAGAAATGCTCCGAGAAAACCCAAGCACAAATGCCATGCGATATGTGAGTGCGCCACCTATTTATCATTTTTCATTATGGTTCACTTTCATAACTGGATGATTATAATATGGGATCGTTGTTCCTATATAATGAATTGTCCAAATTTTTTTAATTTTTCCTATTATTCATTCATTCATTCACTTTATTTATATATAAAGTTATACTTAACAATATAATTGTAACTACAATGGTAATGTACTCCACTGGACACTATCCCAGTACTTCTGAGTCTACAGTATGTTTCGGGGCTTGGATATAAAAGTACTTTATTTTATTTTTGTATGGTATTTGATTTACATAAAGTACATCTTCAGTTTTCAGTCACCAAGAGAATGATGGGGAACTGATATGCATACAAGGTGGTTGCATGTTGGCAAATTCTCAAATATTATTTACTCTTTAATTTTAATAACTGAATATGATTTAGAATATCTCTACGACAATTAAACAAAATTAAATTTACATCATTTTCTGTTCACACTTTTTCAGTTTTCTTTTTTTTGGGTTTTCATGAATTGGAGCAGTGTGATGAACATTCTCTTTGAGATAAATTTTTCTGCTGTATAAATCCCCATTATTAGTTTTATTATTATTTAAAGTTTTTTGTTTTTTTATGCAAAATGCACAGATTATTTAAATAATGGTAATATTATAGAAATTAACAATAATATAAAATAATATTAATAAAGATAGTAATAAAGGTAAAAAATAGAAAGAAAACTTATTTTGTCATGTTTGACCTTTAAAAAATTAGAAGAATAATGAATAAACATAAACAATGTATATGTATGAATATTTTACACCTAAAATTTTAAATTAAAAGCTAAATGATAAATAAAACAAAAATAATATAAAAATAGAATAAATATTATTAGTTTTAATTTTAATTGTCTTAGCCATCCTGGCAAACATATTTCCAAAATAATAAAATAAAATAACGAATATAAACTCAAGATAATATACTTTGGACGATGTCGATTCATAAAATAAATAATAAATAAATGAAAAAATAAAATAAATAAAAGAATAAGTAAATAATTAAATAAATGAAATAATAAACTTATCAAAAAACTATTAATATTCATTACCTTTAGACTCCTAGGGCGTCCCAAATCCGAGCACCCGTCCCCAGCTCGCGACATCCAACTCAAAGTTCCAGCGTCGATCACGCCTATGCCATCACCAGGGAACTCCGTCAAGAACACACCCCAGACCTCACCCACCTCCTCCCCTCCTGGTTCACCACTTAACTCACCTCCGACATCAGACGATGAGGAGGACATTGATGAGCTTGTTCGCAGTATCCATAAATTGAAGGGGGAGCTACGGAAATTGATTGATCCGGGAGGAACAATGGCGGATACGGATGCTATGTTCATGTCTGCTGCACGAGAGGTAATGAGTGGACATCGTAGAAAGCGTTTATGTTTTACGTGTTTGCACTTAAATATGAATGTTTTCTTACACTTTCTTACATTTCTTTGTAATTTTTTATTGTATTTTTATTTATTCAATAATTTTATTCATATATTTTTATTTATTTCAATATACACACATTTTAATATAATGTACAATAGAACTTCCTATTAAAGGGCACTTTTTTGGGCACTAAACGAGGGGTAGTATATCTTTTAAAGGCCAACCCCTATTTAGAGGACACCCCTATATAAGGGGACACTTTCTTTGGTTCTGAAAGTGTCCCCTTAATAGGGGTTACAAAAGTATGGATAACAAATAATTTTATTGATATTATTTAGAATTATGTAGTTGATTTTGCCGAGGATAGCAAAAAAAAAGTAAACAGGTTTATTTTACTTGGGGTCCTGAAAATATTTAACCCTTAGGAATTCAAATAAAAAGCTTTAGCTTAGCTATTATAGCATTGAAATAATGCTCTCGGAGTTGCTGTGTTGATTCCCACAACATCCCATATTTTCTTTTTGTATCCCATAATGTTGAATTTGATGTAGTACTTATGTTACGTAGAGTATAGGTATGTTGTGCATGTGATTTCATGTTTGTCTATTGTATTATGTGCATCTTTATCTCATTTGTGTATTTTTTATATATTCATATTTATATATATGGCTTCTGCAAATATAATAAGTGTCATGTTTTTCATCAGTCATTTTCATTTCATTTTCTAATATTTCTCATCATTTTTATACCCTTCTCATTATTCTTGTTATTGTAAATTTACATTCACATTTTTACTTCACTATAATCGCTCTGTTTCATTATTTGTTGTTCTTTGCAATATTTATATTATTGTGTGTTGATGATGGTGGTTAACATATTCTTTGTAAAAAATGATGTTATAATCACTTATTTATTTAAATAATTACATTCAGTTTAACTCAAAAATTGTTTTCATACTAGATTAAAAAATAAAATCTAGAAAAATAGAAACACCGATATAAAATAGGAAAGGAAATATAAATATTGTAATCAGTCAAATTCTGCTGGACTCCACTCCAGTGTTTCTGATTCTCTGTATTCTGTACTCTAGAGGTCTGCTTTTCAAACTATGGGTCGCGACCCAAACTTGGATCGCCAATATATTTCTGAGGATCGCAAGACTGCTCTTGACTTTAAAAAAAATATGACTTAAAAAGAGGGAAAATACTTCTACATAACCATCCTGCAAAGGACTCAAATCAAGGGATTAGCTATGAAGACGAAAGCTAAAAATTCATTATCAACCCAAAACCTAGAATCTACTCTCATGGTTGCACTGTTGCCAATTTCTCCAAGGATTTTTAAAGTTAGGGAGGAACATAGATCACATTAACATGACGTGCCAGTTAATAAAGTTTGTTTGAGCCTTTTGGCAAGAAGTTTGGGATGCACAAGCTTAATTTTTCAATTATTATTTACTCAGTCAACGTCACCCAAGTCAGCTGTATATAATTCAAAATTTCATCATTGTTTTATTGTATAGTGTAGTAAATAATATTCTCTATATTATAGAGGAACATTCCGCAAACGGTCGATGATAACAAAACACCTTGTATACTCTGCTGAGTAAATAAAAATCAAAACAATTTATCATAGTTACTTTGTATTTAAATTAGCCGACGTTGACTGTAGAAATACAACAGCATATCTTTACTTATAAATTATGAGGCAAGTGCTATGGCTATCAAATTATACGGGCATGGATTTCTAAAAAGGCAATTATGTCAGAAAACAGTATCATCATAATTTTATCTAGCTTATGGCAAGTAAATAGTAGGCATAGTAATCGTATAATTACATTAGCATTGTGGTATGATCTGGCAATGCTTTGAGTTGCGAAAGAAAAGGAATCTAAAAATGGGTCGCCACCACAAAATGTTTGAGAAGCAGGGCTCTAGAGGGCGTGTTTCATAAACCGAATTTAACATCAAGACCAATTATATTTTATTTGTAATTACACTTTTGTAACAGTGACCCACATTCGTGTGAGCGGAAAAATCAATTTTTAGTTATTAATACAGGGTTTAATAGTAAAATGGGAGCTATAAAATGGTAAAAGAATCATTTAAATCCGACACTTCGTTATGAAGTTTAAACATACAGCATAGCATGATGTATAGATTTATAAAGGTTAGTTTAGTACAATAAAATAGATTTCCAAAATTTTGAAATTCCAGCATGTTTTGGCCATTATCTCCAAAACAGGATTTGCGACAAGTGACTGGTTTGGCTTGTCTTTGCCACATATGTGGATTAACTTTAAAATTATTAGCACTCACAATTAATTTTATTTCAGATGGGAAGAGAATTATACATCGATCTCCTCGTAAATGAACGCAAAGAAAAGTTGGAACTCATGGTAAATTTACAATATTTATTCATATAGGTTATATTTTCATATGCTACAGAATCTCCTTTATATGTTTAAAATGTCAAATTGTTAAACAAGCAGAAGGATAATTTTGAAACCATGAAGTTAATTTTTTATTCATAATTCAAAGTATTCCATAGTATAAAAACAACAAACAATACCCATTAAGATTGTAGTGATATAAAGGTAAGGGTAGAGGTGAAGGTAGAAGAATAACCCATAACTTGCAGTGTCATTGTGTTAAATTGCATATGGGTGTGGTCCTTGACTACCTAGCAGCCGTAAAGTGACGCTTCATGGAGCTACATGTTCACATCATTCCACAACGACAGGGGCTGAAATGAACCATAGTTTCGGGGTAACCTCCTACTCTTCCAAAAGATGCAACTTGGGTTCTTTAAAGTGCACACGAGCCAGATGTATACACTGGACCTCCATTTTAAGTCCTTATCTGAGAAGACCTGGTTCTACCACCCGAACCATGGGCGAGGAGCGGCTGGAACCAGCGCCGATGTTAAGGCTCTAGCTAGCGGCGCCCCTGCCTTACCACATGGTCACTTCACTTAATGCAGGTCTCCCAATTAAAGACCACTTTTGGGATCAGGGTTTCCATGGTTTTAAGCAGCTTTGGTCTCTAATTAGAATAATAAAGATAAAAGACATTTGTTAATTTGGGACCACAATAGTGTTCTTTAATTGGATATTGTCTTTAATTAGTTTATAATATTGATCTAAATGATGCTGATTTTGATTATCAGATTTCAAAACTTCAACAAGAGATAGATCGTGAAGCAGAGAAGCGGGCCCACCTTGCCCAGGACCAGCACAATGCCAAACAGGCCAGTCATGAAGCCAGTGTTGCTGGTAAGATCCTAAAAAGCGAACAACGAATGGAGGACTTAAGACTTCTTATGATTCATTATTGTGCCGGTATGCAGCACTGCAATGAAGCAAAATCCAAAGATTGAGGTCCCTGATAATAACTTATACCGCAACCACATTTGTTGGTTACCTTACCTTGGTTAATTAGAGACCAACACCAGTTTTATCCTGGTAGAGAGGGTAGCATAACATAAGGACTTTTCTTCCATTTTCTTGAAGCCTACTCAACTGTATCAACTGCTACATGTGCCCTAAATCAGCATGACCTTTAGTTTTTGAAATCCTTTGAGATATCAACCAAACACAATGTGCCCTTAATCAGCATTACTATTCTAAACCTATCAATATCATCCAATAGGGAAATGTGCCCTGAATCAGTATAATTCTTAGTGTGATTTTAAATGTTATCCAAGTTTTAATTTAATGTTTTGTAATCATATTTGTTGGTACCAATGAAATCTTGATTTTGTACTTTAAAAATGAAGAAATGAAATAGTAGTAATTGCCATTAGTTTTAACATGGACCTATTAATAATTAATAGGTCCATGGTTTTAATGTGTTTTTATTGTAAATAAATTAATATATTTATTTTAGAATTGTTTATTATTTTTGTTTTGCATTCTGACACCATTGGTGCTGTCTGTATAAATGTCAAGTAGATTATGAAATGATGTAGATATTCAAAATGTAAATAGTTATCTGAAAATATAATATCTAAATTATAATTGTAATCTCAATGATTATTATAATTATCATTATTTTTTTAATTACGATTATCATGATTATCATTAATAAAATTATCATATAATAATAATTATACTTAGCATACATATTCTAACCCACTTCCATGTCTTTACGCATCTAAATTTTCTAAGATCTTATATTTTATCTCAATGTTAAGAGCACTATATAAATTATTATTATTATTATTATTAATATTATTAATTATTATTAATATTATAATTATTATTATTGTTATATGTGTAGTAAATTTTAAACATTCATTATAATATTTATATGATGATTTCCTGCTTATTTTATCTCAGTTTTAAGGGTATTGAGTACCATGAGTACCAATTAATTGAAAATTAAAACAAAAGAAAATAAATTTATTAATTAATCTACATATATATTCAATAACATTCCTTTATCAGTAGTGGATTTTGGGAGGAGTGGCAAGAAATTCCACTCTCAAAAACAAATAAATTAATTGATCCAGGAAAAGTTATTTAACTCATTTTCTTCTTATGTACTTTGTATGTGGTCAGTAATATTTTGCATGTCAGTAGTGGATTTTGGGGAGGTGGAATGAAAGGGGCACTCACATAAACAAATTAACCATTTCAGGAAAAGTTATTCAACTCATTTTATTATTTCTTATGTAGTTTTTGTATGTAGTCAGTAAAGATCTGTTGCATGATATATATACTGAAAATCTAATGAAAATGTGAATCATGTGATTTATAATAATTACTCTCAATATTTGCAATATAATTTAAAGTGCAATCATTAATAAAATATATTGTTATCAATCTGGAAGTCACAATGTAAAGAAGGGGTTATAAAAAATAAGAAAAGTTAAAGAAAATGATATTGTGAAAATTTCAAGTTATTGTAATATATTAAAGGTTTAGAAGTAATAAGAGTAGAAATGCTTGTGGATGTATAGAAATGAATTCAACTAGGTTGATGTGGGGGGGGGGGGAGATGAGTCTGAATGGAAGGAAATTAATCTGATTCAGAAAGGAGTTGAATCATACTGGGAAGATGATGATTCTGATTTGGAAGAGATGTCAGTTTCATCATGTTTACTGGTTGTTTTGTATTTATATTATATTTAATATATTTTTATTATTTACCTAATTCCATATTAATGGTATGTCTTTTGAGACTGTCAAGTTAAAAAAATTGTGTGATTTGCCCATATATGGGCATGCTACTGTCATATCACTTCCAAATATGGGCATGCTACTGTAATGTTGCTTCCATGTGCAGGATGATGTCATATCACTTCCAAATATGGGCATGCTTTTGCAATGTTACACACATAGATGGGCAGGATGATGTCACATGACTTTCAAATATGGGCAGATCACAGGTAGTTGTCACATTAAACTTGATTTTGTGGACAAAGTTTTAGCAACTATTCTTGTAAGACACATTTATCTTTTGTCAGTTTCAATGATTTGTTAATAGTTACCAGACATTTTGCAAAATATAGTTTCAAAAAAATATCTTCCACCAGAGGTTTATTAAATATATAGTAATGGTATATCAATTTAAGTTGAATGATAATAGTTTTAATATCAATGTATGGGTAGGTCTATGTTCATTAAACTAAAATGAATTAATACTGTATACAGATTTAAGTATTTTCTCTGCAACGTTGATGTAAATGTGAAATAATTATGCAATCATATAGAATAAATGATCATCATATTTTTATTTATTTATGATTTTTGCAACTTTAGGTTGTTTATGTTTTATTCAAGTTTGGCTATTCTTTGTAATTCAATGTTTCTCTGTCCTTTAATGCAATGTATATTAATAAACTGTTGAGCCCTATTTCTTGAATGTTGCCTTTAATATAGATGTATACATAGTACTGTGATTCAAATCTATGGTCAAAGTTCATGTAGCCTTTCACAATTACTGTAATATATCTCTCTGTATGTGTGTGAAATATTTAGTATAATTACAAGAACATTTGAAATGGTAAATTAGAATTTATTCATTTTGGTTGATTTTAACACATAACCCACTGTTAGTTTTTATTATACAGTATAAACCAAGTAATTATAAAAAATGACAAATCTCAGCACTTTAAAAACCAACTATAAAATTTATTGGCTCTAGTTTTCATCCACTCAGACTTCATTAGCTATAGTATTAAAGCTAGTGCACTTTGAATTTCCAGTACGATTTAAAACCGAGCTATATACAGTAGTTCTGTGGGTTAACATCCTCGCATTATTTGTTAAGATGGTTGTATGCTACTTTTGTGATTTATAAATTTTAAATATTTTTGTTTCTAAATTTATTTTTTTTCCCCAGTGAAGAGTAAAATATGATTACCTGTATGTTGGACAATGTTTATGAAAGCAATACAAACGTCTGATCTTGATAATAAAATATTTAATATTCGATTAAATTCTTGTTGAGTGTGCTTGTTTTTTCACTTATGTTTTAGTCATATCGACACAATATTAATAAAATACACAATAAAAATTATTTTAAAAAAACAAAAAACAGAAAAACATATAAAGAGCAAATACAAAGTCTAACTGTGAAATAGGCCTAAACTAAACAGTAATAGGCACAATTTAAATTTATAATAGTTGATTACAAAAAAAATCAATACAATTGAGATAAATAGGGAAATTAATATCGAAATTTCATACAAACGATTTTGTCAAACTACAGATGTAAAATTTTGAGAATATTGCACAATGGACAGGATGTGGATTATTAATTATTGTTTACATATGATTCTATCAAACACAATAATTACAACACAAAATAAACATCATTATTATTATTTAATAATACATTTTTAACGTTTAAATTCAAGGAGGTGACGGTATGGTTGTCCAAAGAACGCCAGCCAACATCGGAAGGAATAAGACGAAAATGACTAATAATTGAGTAAAATAGAAAAAATATAATTTCGTAGATTTTTATTTTTCTTGTCGATTCCTAGTATATAAAACTATGATGTATGTGAATTTCATTTTGCATTTTTGGCACTACAAAATAAAAGATAACCTGCATCCGAATTCAAAGCATCATTCAAAAGCGTGCCCACAGTTTATTTACTTACAAGAATATGAGATAGTAGATTAGCTGTGTTAGTTTGAACGCAGTAAATTGGCCGGCAGCACTTTATAGACTAACAAATATTTATTGGCGCAAGCTTTCGTTCACACAGTGAACTTGTTCAGGTGGTGCTTACTTTTTTTGCTTACTGCTTGTTATTGTTTATTATTATCTTGCTTGGAGTCTCACTCTATTGTCCCACTTGTATATAAGCGATCGATGATGTTTCATTTGTACAGTCACCTGAAGTGAATTGTTAGTCAATTAAGTGCTGCCTGTCATTTTACTGATTATTACTTATAAGAGTGTATTTTCAAAGGACAACTCGTGTAGTGCATTGTACAATGGCTTAGGCCTAGTAGGCCTAAGTAAATATCTGGCAAAAAAAATATACTTCATGAATTTAAAGGATAAGAGTTCTTTCACATGGGGAGAAGCCAAAATGTGACAATTAAAAACTAATTCACGTGCTAGCAGCGAGCAGATATAAAATATTGCCAAATACAGTTCTGTACTTGCGCGAGTAATGTTTTGGTTTGTAAAATTATTTTTTTTATCGTTTTATACAGATGTGTGTAAAAATTAAATGTAATCATATATGTGACATTTTACATGATACAATAAAAATGATAATAATCATTTTTATTACTCACACACATGTACACACACCGACATGCGCTATTGCATACCCTTCACCATTCTTTCGGAGAGGCGGGGGCACGAGGCAAATAATAAGAACAGCATACATCGAGCAATAAAATGTTTGGTTCTGTGACGCTGATGATTATTGGTGAATTCACATTCAATAACATAATTAGCAAAATTTAATCATCAATCACTCAATGATTAATGAAGATCTATTGTTATGTTGTGGTTGTCATCCTGTTGTTTAATTAATTTAGTTTTTTGTCGTGTTACTAGTACGATATTTCATGTAGTAAGCGTATTATAGTACATATTAACTATGCAGCACCTTTCATGGAAAATAACAGCTTCAACCACGTAAATTATAAGGCCTACTAGATTTTACCTCAATAGCAAATATAAGACTGAAGCTGAAACGATTTCGAGATGGTATTGTACTTCGCTAATACTTACTCCATGACACCATTCTAACATTTTAACAACTAAGTATTAGATCATCTTAGCGATTCTGTGTATAAAAAGTATGAACTGTATGCTTATTAGAACAAGATACGTTTGAAGTTTAAAATACTAACTTCAATATGGGTATGATAGTGTGCAAGTGGATATTGCTTTTTATTTCGCTACTTACGTATTATCCAGTGTGCAAAGCTATACATCGTAAGTTTAACTTGTTATTAATATAATTATCACGATTATCATCATAATTTTATCACGATAATCATCACTGATTATTATCATCATCACTGATGATAATTATCATCAACATTTTTATCGCAATTGTAGTCATCATCATCATCATCTCATTATCATCATTAGTATAATCATTACCATCATCATTATTATGCAGAAACCCTCATTTTAATGTAGGCATATTTGACTAGGGTGCAGTAACTTCCTTCATGAAAAAAAAAAAGATTTTTTTTTTGTGTAGAGTAGACCTACGCTAAACTTCATGTGTTTGAAATAGTACTTTTTAGAGTAGGCCTATATGCAATGCAGAAACTCCAAGATTGTGTATCGTTGTCAAAAATCAATCTTGTTTAAAACCCAAAACTTTAATTTGAGAGTATGCGTCTATAATACGATGTTAAAGTATTTAAATAAGCAACTTATTTTCAGTAGTTTTGTAGGCATAAGGCCCACAATATGACGATTTCGATCAACGACAAAAAGCTAAAGAGTATTGTTCCCACAGAAAAAAGAATTAAGTTTCACATTAGCACGATTGATCATGTATACGATAAAAAAATTAATTCACAAATCAAATCAAATAACGTCATAATCATGGGAAAACGATAAATCGTAGTAGTAAATACGATTTTATTGTTTACCTATGATTATGATGTCATTTGTTTTGGATTGTAATTATTTTTTATCGTTTTTTTCTTACAGATATGTATTATATATATTATTATTGTATTAATTGATTCTGTTTCTATCGTTAATTTATATCAGTAATAGTTTATGGGGTTTTTTTGTAATATTGAAGGGAACCTATTTCAAATTCATAATGAACTGCATACTG